>NC_139461.1:202657500-202877500 GCF_057233095.1 Heloderma suspectum | reverse complement strand
TATCTCTCTATGGCAGCTGAGCACCCTGGCTGAGTGTTCAAATGTATCATTTTAGCACTTACGCTAGAAATAAAACCCACACATTAGGTAAGAAACTTCAGCTGACTGTGGATGTTCTATATAAAGGCAAGGCCATTGAAGTGCCCCACCATCATCCTTTGCCTATTATTCTGTTCCCATCATAAGACTTATAAGTTAGGGCCAATTGATATGTTTGGTAGGAAACATGGAGCGGCAGCAGTGGGTGAGGCTGTGAGGGACAGGGGAGGGGCACGGCAAGCAGGATGTGTGTGTTTTTCTCCTTCAGCTCCCTTCCCAGCTACTTTTCCCGACTTGATGTGGCACCAGATGCATTTATGAACACGTGGCTGGCAGGGGACATGTCGGTGGAGGCGGGAGGGCTGATGGCATGAGCCCACTCTTCCCTTCAGTGCATGAGGGATGTTGGTTAGACATAGGATGACCACGGGGCCTCCTTTACTGAGGACAGTTGAGCTGTGGAGGCAGCTCCAGACCTCTGCACATCCAGCATGAAAGTCTGAAGGAGGTGTCAGTTTGAATGCCTCAAGAGGGCTATAGGAAAAAAGCCCTACTGAGTGAAAAGGGCTCATGGAAATGGTACTTGTGGGTTATACCAGTGAATGTCCAGTTCACACATCACATTTTCCCCAGAGAATGCATACCTGGGGAGCATTGAGACTGCTTGCAAGTAGACAAAACCTGGATTGTAGGTATCAGAATCCCATTGGGAGAAACCCAGTAATAAATATATTACAGTATGCATTTACAACCACAAATTTCAGCGAGTCTTTCGTCTCACTGAAGGAAAAGGTAAGATTTTTTTCTTTCTTTTAAAAAATCACTTTGCATTTCTTACCAGGCAATCTTTGCTGTGTTCCATCTGAGTTAAGATGGCGAGAAACTACTGTAGTGAAAAACAAATTGCTGGCTACGTATCACACAGGAAGTTTGTATGATATATCTGTCACCTACCATGGAGACTAGTTGATTTACTTTGCACTAAAGCAAAAGAAGCTCAGATTTAAAATCAGATCGCACTATTCCATGACTGCTAAGCCATGGGCAAGATCTGACCATTTTTATTCTGGTAAAATTGTAGCAAATATATGTGTGTATGTGCGTGTGCACAAAAATAAGAAATAATGCAACAGTTTGTCTAGATAGCTCTAGTTAATTTCATTATTTATTCCAATATATTTTTCTGTCCTGTACTGGCAATTGAAAAGGCCTTCACACATGACACAGAAGTAGGGATGTGCAAATTAGCAAAACTTGAACTCCAGAAGTTTTCAAATTCCATCTCGAAGCTCATTTCAACTCTAATCCATATTAGATCGCGAGCTTTGTTGTTTTCTTTTTGCATGAAAATCCATGCATAGTTTCATGCATGTTTTTCCATATATACACATCAAATGTGTGCATCTTTGAAATGTATGCATTCCTCTTCCATTGATGAAAGCATTTTTCAAAAGTACGCATTTTTTCATGTGCATTTTTCAACTGTGCACATGCAGTTGAAAACATTTTTGGGAGTCCTCGAATCACATTGCAAGCTTGAGAATGTATGGATTTCGACCGCAGGTTATATCTGAGTCTTTGTACAGTCCAGAAGGTGCAAACTGGGTAAATCCTGATAAAAAATGAACTGAACTGAATGTCTCATACATCCCCACACAGAAATGGCAATAGCAGATGTACAAATGGCTCTTGCATGCTCTTCCCACCTTTCACTGCACAACTCATGCAAAAGGGAGTGCATGTGTCTGTGTGAGATCCCTGAAGCATGGAAAGAAGGGAAAATTAACCTTCTGACCATGTTATTTGCTAGTCAAAAGTATGTGCTAAATGAGTTATTGAAGATACGTCTATGGGCCATGATAGCTAAGTTGAGCCTCCATGTTTAGAGATAGTGTATCTCTGAATGCTGGGGGAAAATCTACAGAGGAGAATTCCTGTCTTGCTAATAAACATCTTGACCACCACTACCTTAGAACATAGAATGCTGGACTGGATGGATCATTGTTGTAATATCACAGGGCTCTTCTTACGCTGCTCTGCAATACTGTGGATCTACACCAGCCTTCCCCAACTTGGTGCGCTCCAGATGTTTTGGTCTACAGTTCCCATCAGGCACACCCAGCATGGCCAATTGTCAGTGATGATGGAAATTGTAGTCCAGACATCTGGAAGGCACCAGGCTGTTGAAGGCTGGTCTGAACATACAGTGCCATGCAACATATTTCAGGTTTGCCAATGTTATTTGGGCATGCTGGTCGTTGCACCCCATGATCTCATCTCACTGATTGGGTTGGGGTTTACAGCTCCTTTCATATATTCTCTCTCCCACCAAAATGCTAGGGATTATTTGAGAAGATGCAAATTGATACTTCCCAGAGCTTTGGCTATGGGGCAGTATAGAAATGTAATTAATAAAACAAAATAAAATACGTATTCCTAGGCTGTATTCTTCCCTTGCTTTGGTCACCTCTATTTCTAGCAGCTGTTAAATCCCCCAAACAGATTTTTATTTTGCCATCTATTATTCCAAACAAGATGCGATGGATGAGTTTGGTTACATTTCATCTTGTGAAGGCAGAGAAGGAAATTGCTTGAAAATCATCTGCACTTCAATGTCTGTGTGGTATTTGTGCAAGATGAAAACTTGTTCAATGGTGATTTTTATACTGCAACTTGGATTACATGGGGTGATATTCAGCTTTTAAAATACGATAGTGGCATTGTTTCCAGACTCGAGCAAGGAGTATTGATGTGAATGCCATCTCTCAAATGGCTTCTGTACAGGTGTATTTGTTGTCCCACATTATCCTTTGGCACTGCAATATGAGACTGATACAATAAGTCTATAATAACACAAGAGTGTCACTAAAGGCCACTTTGTAAATTACTTTTTCCAACCTGGAGATTAATCTCTGTATGGGGAAAAGTATGTGTGTGTGTGTGTGTGTTGTGACTCCTAACAGTGTGATCCTGGGCATGTTTAGTCAAAAGGAAGTCCCATTGAATTCAATAGGACTTACTCCTAGGTAAGTGTGTAAAGGATTGCAGCCTAAGGGAGGAACTAGAATACTAGTTGGCAACTACATTTTGAATAGAGCCAGGGCTAAAGGGCCAGCACCATTGGCCCTGCCAAGACATCAAGGGCTTTTTAACCCCTTCACCTCCCATTTACCCAGCTTTGTCAGAGTTCTCTCCTTATACCAGGGGTTCCTTCAGGGGGTGGTGAGGTTGAATGTTTACTGGGCTCCCAGAGTGGCAAAGAGACCGCCACTCCAACAGCAATATTAACTTGACTGGAGCTCTGAAGGTCAGCGGCAGCACGAGAGAACTATTGGATTGCACGCCATCAATTGAAGGGGACCCACTGAGGATATTTTGTACAAGCAAGCACCTGCTGCCCCAAATCCTGGAACCAGCACTGTATGCACTTCAGCCGCTCAATTCCATTGGCCTACAGCTTGGCCCCCACACAGGAGTAGGGATGGCACGGGTGCTTGATTCTGTCCAAAAATACGGCGGAACATCCCCCCCGCCTATGCCCCCGAGCTGTGCTTGGTGAGCCCCTGCCCCTGCTCACCCTGTGCCTGCTCTCGCTGAGCCACCCACACCCACCTGGGCAGCCTCATTGAGCTCTGTGATCACCATTTTTTTGGGGGGGGGGAATGACAATTGTGAAAAGAAGCATATTTGCGTGTACAGAAAATGGGTACATCAAAGATGTGCATATTCACATATATGCAAAATGGGCCTGTGAACGGCCCATATGGGCAAGATTACAGGTGCCTGTAATCTTGCCTATATGGGCTATTCATGGACCTATTTTGCATATACGCGAATATGCGCATTTGCAAAATGGGGGTGTGAATCGCCCCCATCTGCAGGATTACAGGCAAGCAATGCCTATAATCTTGTGTATATGGGCAATTCACAGCCCCAATTTTGCATATATGCAAATATGTGCATTTTTGCAATTGCCATTCTTTTTTAAAAAAATGGCGGTTGCAGAGCTCAATGAGGCTGCCCTGGTGAGTGCGGATGGCTTGGCCAGTGGCAGGGAGCTTGAGTGCAGGTCCGGATACATGTGAGCAGGGGCGGAGGCTGGGCAGGCACCCAAAGAACCTGGATGGGGGGGCGCATTGAGCAGGGGGTTGGACTCGGTTGTCTTGTAGGCCCCTTCCAACCGTACTGTTCTATGATTCTATGATCCTATGAGCAGGTGAGGCAGAGGAAAAGAGATCACTGACAGTCTGGGAATGTATCCAAATATCTAAAAACAGCAGTCAACATGTTTTCTTTCCCTCCCCCACCTCTCTCAGGGTAGCAAACCTGGCTTCTTGTTAAAGACATTGTATAGACCAATAGTGAACGTGTTCTCCAAGTACCAATCCTTATGTAGCCAAATGGGACCATCCATACACACCCTGGGCACCACCACAAAATGGCTGCCATGGGAGGTGTGGCTAGTGAGAAAGGACAAGTAACCTGCCCCAAACACTGAATACAAGTCAGAGGTGGGGTCTGAGTCCCAGCACACTAAACTACTCCTTTGAGCCTTCAGTTTTCAATGCAAACAGAAACCTAGTTCACAGAAAGCAAATTATTTTTCTTTCCCCTGTCCCTCTGCCAGCCAACTCATTCCTCCTTTTTTTCTCTTTCTCTCTCTCTCACCCTGGCTCACCACCCATAGATGTATGTTTTCTCTCTCTCTCTCTCTCTCTCTCTCTCTCTCTCTCTCACACACACACACACACACAATCCATCCATACACATGCAAGAACCCCATGTATCAATCATGCATGCATGCGCATGTGCGCATGCACGCACACACAGAGCTCTCCCTTTGCACTGCAAGCATACAAAACACCACACTCACTCTTCTTCAGGATCCCTCTAAAATCCCCTTGAAACCCTGTCCCTCTCTTTTTCTCACACACGTACAGCCCTTCATCCATTCAGACATATAAGCACGCAACCCTCCACAAACCCCCAGTTGCTCCCAGCTGGCTCCCCCAGCCCCTGGGGCTTCCTGGGCTTCTCCTTCCTGCCTTGCTTCCTGCTATTCTGCCTTGCCCTCCCTTGCTCGCTTCCTGATGGCTTCCCTGACCCCCACAACTGGCTTCCTGCTGCCATCCCTAGCCCCCCCCCCGCTCTCGCAAACCACCTGCTGCTTTCCTTAGAATGACTCTGAGCGCCATGTGTAGCCGAAAGGCATCATGGGAAATGAAGATGGCAGCAGCTGGAGGCCCTCACTTTGCTTTGAAGCAATCCCAGCTGCCAGTAAGAATTTTTTTTTTTTTAAAGAAGTGAGAGCAGTATAGCATCTTGTTGAGCACCAAGAAAGGTGTTAGGGTGCACTGGTGTCCATGGGCACATATTGCCTATCCCTGGTCTATAGCCATTTAACTAAGGAAAGATGAAGCCTCCAGGATGCAATGAAGAACTGGAAGTTGGGGGCCTGGAGCTGTCTTGCTTACCTTCATACAAATGTAACGTGCATGACTGAACGGGCTAGTTGGACCAAGATTTCCTGAACGTAGCATCTGAATTCGAGTGAGTCAATATGTGTCCTTCTTGACACATCTTGGATGCATTTCTGAACCATATCAGGACTGCTCCGATCATTATAATTTTCTTACAGAGAGAATCTCTGTGAAGGAAAACCTGTGTTTGTTTATCGCGATATGTGAAGTGCAACACAAGGGTTTTTTTTGGTTTTGTTTTCCACTGCATGCGTCAGATGTCCAACTGGTGTATTCATGGCATCAGAAATATTCATGCTTTGCTTCACACATTACAGTAAACACATGTTTTCCTACATGGAGATGATCTCAGTTAGAAAACCGCAACATGTGAAGTAGCCTTTATCTACAGATTTGGCAGGAAAAATCACCATCAACAACAACCCAGGCCAGCCCAGGCCAAGTAGACCTCTCTGTGCTTTGCTGCTTACTGCCCATCCAGTGTTCCCGCTACTAGTCCATCTGCAAAATGGAAACATTTAAAATACTGTGTTGTGAGAGGAAAGAAATGCTCTAGCAGGGCAAATTCCTTCCACAGTAGGGATGGGAGAATCAGCAGAGTTTAATCTCATCCAAGTTCTCTGATTGTCAGCTTGAAGCTTGTTTCATCTCATTTCCATTCCCAATTGTGAGCTGCTGTTGCTGTTGTTCTAATGGGAAAAGTGCACATTTGAGTGCACATATTTAAAAGTGCACACCCAAATGTGCTCTTTCCCCCAATGACTAAAACATGAAAATGCGACTCCCCCATTCGCATTTCTAGAGTACACATTTTTCTAATGTATGCATTTTTTAAACACAAATGCAAGCTTGGGGGTATGCAAGCATTTCCAAAAAATGTGCTCAGGTCCATGTTTGAGGGTGCAAATGGGGCAAATTCTTATCCAAAAAAAATCAAAACTAAATTCTCATACATCCCTATTCCACAGAGGTGAGATGCTTAATGCAGAGTGAAATTCACCAGCAGTAAACAGAGTAAGTTGGATGTTTGCACTTGTCATTCCTTCTGCAAAGTGGTCTCCTTGAGTTTAGAGGGCTTTTCTGTTAATTGATGTCTCTCTGGGCAGTTATATAATCTAATCTAATATACATTCTGCATTTAAACATCTTTGATTTTGTGGAGACTGGAATTTGGGACTTGGCTGATGTTCCAGAAATCGTCCAATGGACGCTGGTGTCCAGAAAGAGTAGTTGCTGCAAAGTAACTTCTATTATTCTTATTAACTTTTTACAAAAAGTACACAAGGCCATTTAGATTAAGACAGTATAATACAAAGCAAGATAAAAATACAGATAAAACCCAGAGACAAACTAAGAAGTAAAAACTAAACAGCAGTTTAAAATAAATAGCAGTGCGCTGTTTATGGCCTGATTGCATGAGCCACTGCATAAACAGTTCTGCACCACTTGCCAGATTTTAGCAGTATTTGCTGAAGCTGATCGAAAGGGAGATGGGCAGTTCATCCTTCTGCATGCACCAGCTTCAGCAGCAGTGGTACAAGCAGTCAAATCAGCAGTCAAAAGCTGATTTGACTGCTTGTACCACTGCTGCTGAAGCTGGTGCAGAAGGATGAACTGCCCATCTCCCTTTTCATGTTCTTCATAAAGAAAAGGAGGAGGAGGAGGAGATTTGTAGTTCCGAACACTTTCAGAGGAGTAGCCATGTTATTCTGTTGCTGCAAAAACAACAGTAGGTCTTGAGGCACCTTAATTAGTATTTTAGTTGACATTGCTATTGAACCAATGGCAAAACGTAAACAAGTGGAGGGCAGGGAAAACTCAGCCCCTACTGTCATTTGCATTTGCCCCTCGACTACTCCAGTGAAAATAGAGCAGGTGTGGGAAAACCTTTTCAGCCTGATGGCCACATTGGCTCTAGGAAAACATGTTGGAGGTTGCATGCCAACCTCAGAAACTGCTGCCATGTGGCGCCCAGTGTGCTTGTCCAGACACATATGCTCTCTCTCTCTCTCTCTCTCTCTCTCACACACACACACACACACACACCCCACCCCACCCCACCCCACCCCACACCACATGGAAAGGCAGTGAACAGCCCATGAAAGCAGTTCAGTGCCCTTCCATGGCTTTCAGCTTTTCTGTTGAATGCTGGGGGAGAGAGCCTTTCTCAGCGCTCAGCAGGGAATGCCTCCTATCTCCAGTCAGCTGTTGATCAGAGATAAGAACTTTTCCCTGTCTGGGGATGACCACTGGGATGGATCGGGAACCTGTTCAGGCTGTGTCTGGGCCATGGGGAGCAGATTCCCCATGCCTGAAATACAGTAATATGAATGGAAGGCTGCAAAAGTCGATAGGGGATCTCTCTGTTGACAGGAAAGACCTACCTTAAGATATCTGATTTTACTTCAAACCAGATTGCTCTCTGTGAAAGCAAAGGCAGTACTCCCCTTCCCCTTCTTGGGGTTGAAGAGAATCCTTCGAGAACATGAATGTGGGGAAGGAAGCTTAGACCTGGCAGGGCAGGGACTGTTAGTCTATGCCACCACTATGGCTGAAAATATCCTTTTCTCCAGAGGCTAATCTTAAATAAATGCTAAAGAGATGTTTCTTTTGAAGAAGATCTCAGGTATGATTTACATTTCTAAGGGTCAAACTAGATGTGGCATGAGAGCAGAAGCTCTGTGTTTGGAGCTCCTGATGTCCATAGAATGACGGGCAGCTTTGGAATGGGGCTGCAGCACAGGGGCAATGGGTCAGTTCCTCCTTCCCAGCTGCCATGGTCCTGATCCAAATCCGTCCCCAGCTGATTTTTCAGAGAAAAAAAAAGGCGATGGAGATTCCAAATATGGAATCCCCATGTCTAAGGAAGCTTTCAAATATGCAATCCCACCACCACCTGGTACCCTCCACATGTGCTGGATGTAGCTGAACTCATGTCCTTCTTGGGGACTTCCTGCTGGCAGCTGGTTAGCCACTGTGTGACTAGATGGACCCTTGGTCTGATCCAGCATGGCTCTTCTTATCATGGAATCATAGAATAGTAGGGTTGGAAGGGGCCTATAAGACCATCGAGCCCAACCCCCTGCTTAATGTAGGAATCCAAGTCAGAGCATCCCTGACAGATGGCTGTCCAGCTTCATCTTGAATGCCTCCAGTGTGGGAGAGCCCACTATCTCACCAGGGAATTGGTTCCATTGTCGTATTGCTCTAACAGTCAGGAAGTTTTTCCTAATGTTCAGCCAGAATCTGGCTTCCTGTAACTTGAGCCCATTATTCCATGTCCTGCACTCTGGGATGATCAAGAAGAGATCCTGGCCTTCTTCTCTGTGACAACCTGTCATATCTCCCCTCAGTCTCCTCTTCTCAAGGCTAAACATGCCCAGTTCTTTCAGTCTTCTCATAGGGCTTTGTTTCCAGTACCCTGTTCATCTTCGTTGCACTCCTCTGAAACTTTTCCACTTTGTCTGCATCCTTCTTAAAGTGTGGTGCCCAGAACTGGACACAGTACTCAAGATGAGGCCTAACCAGTGCTGAGTAGAGGGGAACTAGTATGTTCTTAACTATGTTCTTAACCCCCATCATCCCCAGCCAGCTGATGGATATGCTAGCTGGGGATGATGGGACTTGTAGTCCATCACATCTGGAGGGTGCCAGGTTGGGGAAGGCTGACCTAGTGCATATGGCTTGTGTGACTTTCCTATAAAACCTTTCCTTCTGACATTATAATCCTACACTGCCAGTTGAACCCAGGAGTAACTCCATGGAATTGTAAGATCCATAATAACCATGCTACAGGTTTGGGCATTCTCTAGCATATTTTCCGATGCTTATTTCACAATCTTGCTAATCTCTCTGGAACACTTGGAAGAAGAAATTTTCTGGACACATACTGCCAACTGTTGACAACTCAAAAGAGTGAGATCTATGCTTTACCTTCTGCCCTTGAAAGCCAAGAAAATTAGAGTCTGTATATTGTCTCCAGTAAATCCGATGACATTCCTGAAATTATGCTCCGTTTGCAAATTCTGAGCTGGGTTTTCCTGCAAGGTGTTCTCCCATCTGACATATCTTAACAGCCCCTATGTAGCAAAGTTGACCATAACCAGTTTGAAAAACAGCTGAGGTCCTGTAAACAGTTTCGCTTTTAATTAGCAGCTCAGGTCCTGCAAGGTATATAGAAGTCCTGGCACTGATTGTGCTAGATCAAAGGAAAGCACTTTGCAAAGCACACTATGGCACATTGCAAGGCATGGTTTAGGTCTTTTTGTTAACTAGTAAACAACATGCTTTGTAGGTACTAATGACTGAGCTGTGTTGCAAAGTTTTCTTTTGTTTGATGTAGTAAGCTCAGGTCAGCCCTATTTGGCAATAACATTTTTTAGGAAATGTCCATGAAGATGAAACCAATATGAACACAAGTGACTGGCAAGATCAAAATGGGAAGGAGAAAGATGAGCTTTCAGATCAGGCATCTTTTGCTCAAAGAGCTGTGGGCAATTTGCTCTATTCCAAAGATACCTCCCTGCACCCTTTTTACACAGGGCCCTAAAACTGAACTAGTTTACATGCATTCTGAATTTTAAAGGCACATACATGCTGAACATATTTTGGACACTGTCCACTGTGCGCTGGTCCTGTGCACACTCTGGGCACAGGACCACCACACGCTATTTGGTCTGCATGGCTCCCTTTCCGTGTGACTATAGGGATGTCCTAGGCAAACAGTATATGTCTTTGGGTTATGCGCTATTACAGTGGAGCAGGTGAGCGGTGCTGCAACTATGGGTGAATAAAGCCACTTAGCAAGTTGAAACTCAGCATTGTATCATATCACTAAATGTTATAATATCTGGGAGGGACGGAGCACCTCCCCCCCACCGCGAATGTCACCCTTCAAAAAGGTAAGTGACTTTCGTACGTCCCTACTGTAGCCTGGCCAAAGATGAATCTAAAACCTATTTTAGATTTATTACGTTTGAATCCCACCCTTTCTCGAGGGAGCTCATGGTGGTGTACATGCTTCTCTGTCCACCCACCCATTTCATTCTCACAACAACTCTGTGAGGTAGGCCATGCTTACTGGCCCAATGTGTGCTTCATGGCTGACTGGGGACTTGAACCCTGGTCCTACCAATGGCATGAACTGTTTGCCTAAGATGTTCCCATAGTCACAGCGGTAAGACAGCCATGCAGACGGAATAGCTCATGCTAGTCTGACACTCTGTCCCAGCCTTTCCCAACCTCATACCTTCTAGATGTTTGAACTTCAACTCCCATGAGCCCCAGCCTAGCCAATGGTCAGGACAGAAAAACAGCCACGCTAGATCAGACCCAGGGTCCATCTAGTCCAGCATTCTGTTCATACAGCGGCCAGCTGGCCAGCTGCCCACAGGAAACCCACAAGCAGAACATGTGTGCAACAGTATCTTCCCACCCATGTTCCCCAGCAACTGGTGTGCATAGATATACTGCCTCTGATACTGGAGGTAGCACATACCTATCAGGACTAGTAGCCACTGATAGACTTCTCCTCCAGGAATTTGTATATATTTGTAATAACCCCCTTCTGAAGCCATCCAAATTGGTGGACATCACTACATCCTGTGGTAGTGAATTCCATATGCACTGTGTGAAAACTGCTTCCTTTTATCTGAACTGGATCTCCCACAAATCAGCTTCATGGGAGGACCCAAAGTTCTAGTATTATGAGAGAGGGATGCTAGGAGTAGTAGTCTAAACCATCTGGAGGGCACCAGGTTGGAGAAGGCTGATCTATCCACTATGATTCAAATCCCTCCCTTAGATGGCCAGCTTACCAAGTGGCTACATGCATGCTGTAGTGAATAAATCTTGACAAATTGTCAGCTGCATTTGCCCTACATTGTAACGTATCAGTGTAGTCATATGTACACTATTGAACAGATTCTGCACATAATACTGTAATTCTTGAAATGTAAAGGGAAACATCATATTCAGGAGCCCCTCCTTACAAATCTGGCTCCTTTCCTTTTGGTACGAGAAACAGTGAAAATGCAAATGGATCAGTTGGATGGCCTCATATTTCTCTATTCCAAGATGCTTTCTGGATGTGTGTGTGTTGGGGGTGGGGGAATGTTGTTAAAGATAACAAACTTAGCATGTTGAGTGAAGGGTGTAAACAATATATTGGGGACTGTTAACAGGATGCAGTCATAACAAGCCATCCAAATTTCCATAAATAACGCATCACCCATTTAACTACTAATTTATTATTCCAATTCTGATCTCCAAATTACTCAAAACGAGCTGCTTAAAACACACACGTAAGATCTACTAATCTAAGGCAGCCTTCAAAGCATGCATCCAAATCAAATATATCGGCCCATTGTGGAGCAATCAGTTTGCCATTATAACAAAAAATTAGGGCAGGAAAAATAAACCTTGTGCAGTGAAATCAGCCCATATGAAGCAAAATTCCTTTTGAAAGTCTCCTGTGAAATCACAGCCTGTACACCGAATTAGGCGGGTAAAACAGCAGGCAGTCATTAATGACTAGGGCCACCGTTTTGATTATGCCCTCGTAACATGTTAGCATTTGCGAGATGTATGGGCTGAAAGAAATTATAGATCCTGGAGAGAAAAGATACCTAAGCTTTACTACCTAAAGACTTAATGTAAGGGGGCTGCCAGGTTTGAATACAAGTGATTATGCAACAGACTTGCTTAAAACCTTCCTGCATGCTTTAGCGTCATGGTACTTTTCCAGAAACAAAAAGAAACCTTTCCAGGCTAATTATTTTGCATTCTTGGGTTAATTTTTTTTTTTAAAAAACCCCTCTCAAACACTATATTTTTGGACTCTGGGTTGTCAAGTGGCTGGACAAAGCAGTGTTAAAAATTCAACGACTCTAATTACTAGCCGAGCAGTATAAAAACCTCTGAATAAATGTCAGTCGAGGAGATAAGCTCTTATCTTAATCTAATGGCTCCACAGACTTAATTTGTCAGGCCAGCCTGGTTGATGAAAAACAGGTTTCTATTCTCCAGCTTTTGCAGCAACATCTTTCCAAATCTTTGAAGTTGGATAGGAATACCAACAGCAGCAGCAGCAGCAGCAGCAGAGCCGTCCGGCAAAAATCTGGTGACCCAGCCAATTTAATTCTTATTGTCCTATTACGCTAATTAATGTTGCTCTGCCTACACTGGTGCAAGGGAGACAAAAGTGAAGCCAATTTATTTTTAGATTTGTTACATTCTGGGCTAATTGCTCTCACCCCATATTTCCCCCCTCCACAACGTGTTAATCATTGTGTGGGTCCCTTCTGGCATCAGATAAGATGTTTTTTTAAATGAAGGCCTCTTCAAGGAAGTGATTGGTGGAGACCGGACAATACATTCCTGTATCTCAGAAAGTAAGGATCTCCTGCTTGTGTGGGTGGATTTATCCTGAACTCAGTAGATGTACTGGATCTTATATAATGACTGTATCTTTTGAAGCTCCTTTCTTAAGGAAGGTTTTAACATATTTAGAGCTGAGTACAGACCAATGTCAACACAATTCGTGCCAGGCAATTAACAAATGAAAAGAATTCGGCTTTGGTGAATGTCGCCCGTTGTTCTTTTGCTATACTGCTCCCCCAAATCAACTCCCGTACATTGTCCGGGGGCACTTTTAAGGAGTGGGGAATAGCACAGCATTCTGGATAAACCAGAACTATTGGTTGTTGTTGTTTAAACTTCTGATAGGGCCATTTTCAGACATTTTTGGAATTTAAAAAGAATGTTGTTTTAGGATGGGCAGGGCAGAGGATATGCATCTGGATCTGTGGAACAGGGAAAAGGGCCTGCATTTTGAAAAGCATTTATCATTTCCTTTTTTATGTGGGTATAGCTGCAGAACTTTCAGTGGAATTATACGGGCATAAAACCAGTGTAATGGAGTGGAGAATAAGACACATATTTTTTGTAATTAATGATGTGACCTCAGAGCTGCCAAGCTACAATGGTCACATGTGTGAGAGCTTATACAGCTGCTTACACCAGGGACAGAATACCTCACAGTGAAAAAGGACTAGCTAGTTTCCCTTTATTATAAATAATTGCTCTTGTTATTATGTTTTATTTCTCTATAATACAAAGATTTATAAAGTTTATATGTTTTATTGATTTGTTACATTTGTATCACACCCTTCCACAAGGCTCAGTGTAGAATTTTAGGAGGTAGGTTAGGCTGAGAGGTAGTTCCTTACCCAAGCTAGTTACTTATCCTGTGAGCTTCAGGCTGAGCACAGATTTTATGACACTTTTTTATCTGTAAAATGCTTTCATAATAGTTTACAATTGTTATCCTGTTTGTCTTCATAAAATGACAATCACTTCTATAAAGAAAAGCCAGTTTCTGGGTTTTGTCTCTTTGTCACCATGTAGCATGACCAAAAAAATAGTCCAAGACCCTAGGATGGGGCTATGCAAATAGGAGTTGGCTAAATAGCTCTCATCTTGTGGCCTGTGTGGCAAAGTAAACAACCTGCAACAGGCCCAGCATCAGCTCCCAGCCCACTTGGGCCTCCTAGTGCCCTGGCAGGATCCACTGGCACTGATGTCTGCCCTGAGTCCCTAGTGATGAGTGGCTATGAGCTGCTATTTTAAATTTTCCACAATGGCTGGAACTGACACTACTCTTGGGCATTGTCAGACATTTAAAATCGCAGCTTGTAGCCACCCACATCTACCACCAGATAAGCCAATGGCATGAAGGCAGCAATATAGGAGGGGCCCCACAGGGGGCACTTTGCTGAGGGCCCTTCAAACCTGCAGGCAGCCCTGGGCTATAATTGGGGACACTGTGTTTGACAATCAAATTTTGATCAACCGTTTTGGGGGCAGGAACTGGGTTTTGTTCCCACCACCACTATGACCCTGTTTCTAATTCATCTGTTTTTACCCATAGAAGTCAATTGTTTCCAAAGAGCTTACAGTAATATTGTTTGCCTGAGGCAGAGCATATATCACAATGAAGGATGGTATGACAAAATTTCATTGTGTTGATAGTGAACCCAAATGCAGAGATGGAATGTATTGACAGATATTGCATAAGGCAGCCTTCTTCAACCTGGTATGCACCAGATGTCTTGGCCTACAACTCCCATCATCCCCAGCAAGCATGGCCATTGGGGAAGGCTTGTGTAAGGTATTGGCTGTGTCTTAACCAAATGAAGCCTTTTCCCAATGGTGGCAAGACTCCTATCAGTCTGCCCTTTGCTTGGGACTTGAGATTTCATCGAAGCTATTGTATTCTTGTTGTTGCTGCTACTGCTGCTGCTTTTCAGTATTCTGAATTTCTAAGGCTGCAACAATCCTAAACAAACTTATGAGGGAGTAAGCCCCATTGAACACAGTGAGACTTACTCCTAAGTAAGGATACCAAGAATTGCCCAATGAATAGCACCATGATATCCTCATAGTGGCAGAATTTTGTCTGTCTGTCTGCTGCTGTTGTTTTTATTAACCCTGGGATACAGAAAATCACGGTTCTGTTCTGTAAAGTAATGTCAAATGAGAAAGTGATCTAAACTTGTCTGTAGTTTCATCAACAACTTGGATGGACTAAGGTAGAAAGTAAATTGGAATCCATGCCTTGAGCAGTTTTTGACCAAAGATTTCACTAAATTATTTATGTTGATTTAAATTAGGGTTCTCAATCAGGGTGGAGTTTTCCAGGAAGACTCCTAACCACATATTCTCTCTAGGTTTCTAAATCCTAAGACATTTGGCATGCTGTTGAAAAGAAAACACATTAAAGTAAAAATTTCAAAGTCACAGCTGAATCCCTTCTCCTCTGTGAGATCCCAGATATTGATCCAATCAAGTGAATCTCATTTCCATGATCCCATCCTGAGAGTGAATTTCCAACCTGCTTATTACTGCAGTTTGTCACATGATCCTGCTTGAACAAAAGGAGCAGTGCAAGCCAGTGAAGTTTCAAAATAAGGCTGTCAAATGAAAGTCACAGAGAATTTTCACTGATCAGGTGGCACCAGTATACCTAGGCTGCATTGGACATCTCAATAAACTATGGTCTATCATTATGGGAAACAACTCAGCCTCCCTCTGGGCTTACAGACTCCCCTCTCCCCTCCACCTCTGGCATGGTCATGAGGAGATTGGAAGCGTTCACTTCCAATTTTGATTAACCACAATTTAGCATGAGATTCAAACCGTAAACTGTGGTTAATTTTAACTGTGATTTATTGAAACAAGCCAACTTCATGAACCATGGTGTGAAGTTGGCTTGTTTCTAAGAGACCATAGTTATGATTAACCACACTTTGTTGGATTTGAATAACAGTACAAGCTGTGGTTAATCAAAAACAGAAGCAAAAGTTTCCAAACTCCTCTTATGGCTCTGCCAGAAGAGGACAGAAAAGGGAGGGGAATACATGAGTCTTGGGGGACATTAGGCTTGTTTTTGTCATAATAAACAGTTATTCATTTTGACATCCAAACACAGCCATAATCTGTGAATTGCTGTCCCATTGCATATTTTCAAACAGCAGAGAACTTTCTGTTAAACCCGTATGGTCAGTGTATTCATATGTGTTTGCACAGCGCATGCGTTTGTGCATACATGCAAATACATCTTCGTGTGCTAACGTATATTGCTTGCGTTACCTTTAAATGTTCTTTACCATAAAACTTAATGGTTTTGATGCTGTATACCTAAAAGGAAGCGTTTGTCATTTCTGCTATAAATGTTTGTGCTCAACAGTCTTAATTCACTGTGTCAGATAAGAGGAAATCATGTTAGCATATATTTATGATTTATCGCCCCTATCTAAGCAGCGGAGATGTTGAGAGAGTAGTTCTTCTTTTTAATCTAACAGGAATAGTCAGGTAAAACCCATGCTGATCTGGCTCTTTGCTTGTGTGGAATAAAAAGCATTGTGTAGGTGATTTTTGGACCTCTCATGTTCTTAGAGGCCCATTTCAGCTGACCTACCTCTGTGTAGGGTATACATAGGTTCTGTTTTCTGTCTTGTATATTTCATTTGCTTCCCAGTCAAAGCCTTGATTAGAGAAAGCAGAAAAGAACCAAGAATTAAAGATATGTCCGGGATAATTAGGGATGAACTAAGTATTCCAGGCAGTACAGGCATTCTGTGAATTAAAAAAAATAAAAGTCAGGGATATGATTTTGGATCTGAGGTACTCTCCATGTGTTTGTCAAAACTTTAGCTGGCATGCTCTCTAGGAGGGCACAAAGCATCTAAAGTGCTTTACAGTGCAATCCTATGCATGTCTACTCAGAAGTAAGCCCCCATTGAGCTCAATGGGACTTAACTGTCGTGTAAGTGTGTATATAGTATCGCAGCGTTAAAAGTTCTAATGATTTCAACTAGAATGTGAAGCATGTTCAGAAAAAAAAATGCAAGAAAAGGGCAACCAAAATGATCAAAGGTCTGGACCACTCCCCCCCCCCGAAGAAAGTAACCCCCTCCCACATTTGGGACTGTTTAGCTTAGAAAAAAGGCAAGTCAGGGGAGACATGCTAGAGGTGTACAATATTATGTACAGTGTGGAGAAAGTGGATCGGGAGGTGTCTTCCTCCCTATCTCATAATACTAGAACCCAGAGTAATCTGATGAAGCTGAATGGTGGGACGTTCAGAACAGATAGAAAGAAGCACTTCTTCACACAGCATATAGTTAAACTATGGAATTTGCTACCACAAGATGTAATGATGGGCAGGGATGGCGTCAAGGGTAGGCATGGTCAGGCACCTGCCAAGGGCCCACACCCCAGCAGGGGACAAGAGACCCAGGAGTTGCTCCGCCTCTTTGCCATTGCAACCTGCTTGTTCACCTGCCTTTTGCTCTGGCCCAGATAATGGAGGTAGTGAGAAGGAGAAGCAGTAGATGCCACTGCCTACCTGCTCCATGGCTCACTGATAGGGATGGAAGAACTAGGGATGCTTGAGCTTGCTAAGATTCTCCGAAGTCCACTTCAAAGCTCAGTTCACCTCACTCCCATTTTTGTTTGTGACCTGTTTTTCTTTTCAATTGAATGGGAAAAGTGTGTATTTCTGTGCGCATTTTTCAAAAGTGCACACTTTTCTCCCATTGGCTAAAGGGTGAAAAGACATTAAAAACCGCACATTTTAAAGGGCATCAACACTGTACAATATCACTTTATCCAATCACCTGCATGGCAGAACAACTTAAAATATTGATATTCATTCACCAATTGAAGCGTTCCCCCCGCAATTTACCTCCAATTGTTGAACTTAATAATAATTTTATCCCCACTTGTGAATTTAGTAATCATTTTTCTGAAGAATCACTAAATTCACAAGTCACAAAAACTGCCCAAGTATTGTGCCCAGGTAGGCCCCTGGATTCGTTAAAGTAAATTAATCAGACTCAGTATATAATTATGTAAGATTGTATGGATTTAACTAGGGATGGCGGAGAAATTTGTTCGGTTCACAGTTTGTGAGCTCACCTAATTTTGCACATTTGAACTAACGCGCTTATCATTCGAAATTCGCATCTCTCTGAATATTGCAATTTAAAACGTGTGTCTTGGGTAACGTGTGCACCAAAATGTGTATATTAGTGAAAATAATGTTCAAAAATGCATTATATCGGGGAAATTACTTTTAAAAAGTGTGCACACTAGGCAAAACTGCATCCAAAACATGCATGGAGGAGAAATACGCACAAAAATATGTACGCCTTTTCATGCAAACTTTAAAAAAATCTAAAAGTTTGCGATGAACTGAAGATTGGAAAATGACTGGAAAAATGAGAAATGGAGAGACACCAAAATGGACAGAATTGTCCATCCCTAAGGTTTATATCCGGAGGTGCTCCAGCCGCTGGACCAAAATCATGCGATGAAGGGCTATTTTCCTGTGGCCATTGCATAACCTTCAAAGAGCAGCAGTTGAATCGCAGGACTTTTCAGTCATCACTTCCCTCCTATTATTATTTTTAAAAACCCTAAGTTTATTGTGTGTTCGTTTTCTTTTATTGTAAGCTGCCTTGGAGGCCTGTTGTCAGGCGGAAAGGCAGGATATGCATATTTTAAATATGAAATAAGTAAATGAATAAAAAGTCATCAGATGGTGTGTCTACAAGTAGATTTTCATGACAGAGTATTTGATATAATAGAGGCTGTGGTAAGAGCAGTTCTAGCAGCCCCTAGACTCTCTACAATTCTGCTGGGCAGAAGGTAGATGATACTACTGTACTGGTGGAGCAACCTACTGGCCAGTTTCTGGTGGACCCCAAAATACCTGGTAGTTGCTGAGACAGAAGGCTAGGTTAGGTGGACTTTGGTCTGATGCTTCTGTTTCTCAGAAAGTGCATATTCAAGAACATACAACACAGATGAGTTAAAAACGTAACTGTTAAGGCCAAAATCCTATACCCACTTACCAGGGAGAAAGTCCCATTGAGCTCAGTGGGACTTAATTCTGAGAAGAAGCATATAGGATGACACTGTACGAGATCGTAGGTATGTATTCTTGCTTTCTACATTCAACACATGTTGGTAGAGACCACGGGGATTCTCGTAAAACAAAAAAGACCATGCAAGCCTGAAGTTGGCCTGCCCCTGCTCTGCAACATCGTAACAGAAAGCTTGGACAAAGGAAAGAGACAACACTGTTTGCTGACTCTTGGGATTCCAGCAGAATGCCTTGGTAGGGGGTTCCTAGATTTGCTTGAGCTGGCTCTGTGTGTCTCCTTGCTGGGATCAAAGAGACTGTGAGAACTTGTGGTCTTCGCAGTGTTTTAAACTTCTCCCCCCCCCCCCTTTCCTTTATTGCATTTGGGAGAGTGAGTGGCTTTGTGTGCTGGCTGTTTAAAACATACTTCAAAAGAAACTTGAATCAGTACATGCCTGTGCTATATACAAATTAAAATAATTGATTTTTGGCAGCCTTTTTGAGAGAGAGAGATAAATTAAAGGGATCACATTTCCAATCCATTGCTCTGGATTGCATGTTGATTTCGAAGTGCCGCTCCCTTGCAAATGCTGGAAGTTCGCCACCAGAAGGAAGGAAGCTGCTGGCTTTCATTTAATCTGACCTCCTGTCATGGCAGCTCCCCCCGCACCGCTGCGACTCTTACGGTTCAGACCTGTTGGGCCTTGGCATAGCTCCAGAGCTGCACCCTTTCTTTTCCCCACTTGCTTTGAGGACACTGCCCAGAGCCATTGAATCTCCACTACATCCTGCAGGGGGGAACGGTCTTCCTTTGTGGGACTACATTCCCTCTTATTTTTTTCTCCCCACTGGTGGAAGCAGAGCACCCAACAAAGCACAACAACTCCTGGCCTGCACCCATTTTGTGACGGATGGCACAGGGTCCCACACTATCTGTGCTGGCCTAAAAATAGCTCTCAATTAACATTGCATTTCAAGAATTGGAAAATTTCCCAGAAGTCCATTCTCTTTCTCTCTCTCTCCCCCTCCCCTCTTCTGTTTCATTACATTTTGCAGTAATAATACACAAGCCTGTAGAAAACATGACGGATAATGAAAAATGTAATTAATATAAGCAGTGTAAAGCATGTTTTTTCCCTCTGTTGTCCTTGCAGAAAATTGCTGCTTTAAACTGAGCAGGATGTGAAAATGCATAAAGCAAACACTGATATGCTCTGGTTTGTAAATATCTTATGCAAAACCGTGAAGGCAACTGCTGTTTATTTTATGACTCTCTGTCACAAATTCTTTTCAGAAAGTTTTTCTGAGTGTTTGTTTGTTTTTGCATTTACCCCCTCCCAATCTAAAAACATATCGCAGGGATACCCCCCCCACACACACCTTTTTCAATACTGTAGTTTTATTGCACAAAGTGGTTAATAATTTTTGGCCAGAATTGTGAAACTAGATCAGAGTTTCAGGAGACTTATTTTTGGGTTATGGGGCTTTTTGTTGTTGTTGCAAATAGAAGCCTCCCCAATGCATGTAAATGCCACTTGGCAAAGTGCTTTTAAAGCTGAGGGAAGTTTCAAAAGCAGCAGGGTACAGTGTGGTAGGGAGCCCTGTTGTTCAGAGATGAAAAATTTAAACACATCCCCCTGGGGTAGCACAAGTCCCTTGTGTGAGCCTAAGTATTGCAACCCTTATAGTGTTCACCGTTAAAAACAATGAGTGGATGCAGCTTTCCCTGCCCAATTTCAGGTCAGCTTCACTCCTTCATCTTTTGGGGAGCCCATGTGCACCACCATTTTGGAAGTCTTGGAAGAAATGGCTACCAGGAAGAACATAGTGGTTGTTGTTTATCACAACTAGCTCAAGTGGAAGCTGCCACTTACCAAATCACATTCATTGCTCCAAGTAGTTCACTATGGTCAGGGGTAGGCAGCAGTGTGCTCTCTAGCTGTTTTGGACTACAACTCCCATTAGCCCCAGTCAACATGGCCAATTATCAGGGATGCTGAGAGTTTTAGTATAAAACGTCTGGAGGGCACCAGGTTGCCTATTCTTGGCCTAGACTGTACACACCGATTCTCCAGAAGTTCAGGCAGGAGTCTTTTCCAGTGCCCAGGGATTGAACCTGGGACCTTTTGAATGCAAAGCAGGTGCACTATGACTGAGCCACAGCCCAGAGTGACTGGAACCATTCCATCCCTACAAGGACTAACTGTGTACCAAGACATCCTGCAACCCCGAAATGTTGCAGAGCATTCCATGTACAGTCTCATGTTGAGACGTCTGGTGCTGGCCATGCCAAAAGCTATGTGTTAGCCTGGTGTTGTGCATTGCTAGTTTCTAACATAGTCATTTTGCCTTCAGCTGTTCTGTTCCTAGTCTTGCCAGTGGAGCTGAGTGGGCCCTACCCCACATGACTGACTCTACTGAGTTTTTCCTGAACTGATCCATGCTGAAAAAGGACTCTACACACCTACGTTCATTCTTGAGATAACTCCAGTGGTTGTGATGCTCCTATTCAAAGGGTGGGTGATGGTGGACAACCTTTGCTCCAGGAGCAGAATTTTCCATTTCAGGAGGCAGGTTTCAATAACTGGGGTGGTGGTATTGGTGGAATCATTTCCCCTTCTCCTGCCATCATTGACAGAGCCTATTGGTCATTACAGGTGCTATTTGACATGTGGGGCACCCCATAAATTCATCCCTGAGCTGAGCAGGGCCCCTTGCGACATGGCTTTGAAAGTCAGGTGCTATGCAGCTCTCACATGACTCCAGTTAAATGAACAGGATGTCACATGGGAGCACTGATTTGTGTCATGTGCCTTTTCTTAGAGTGCCCTTCTCTTTTAAAGCTGTGGAATAGTAGAGTTATCTGAGTTGAAATGGTGCTTCAGGTACCCACTGTGAGATCTGATCAGGCTTTCTTGGTCAAGTTTCCAACTGGAGATCAGTCCAAATGAAGCCAAGGTGTTGTGGTAAATGCCAGCATCCTTTACACTATTTCTCTTGGGCCATGCCTACTTCTGGTGGTACAGAGAGCTCAGTCTGAAGGTCACAGCATCTCTCCACAATAACAATGCAGCGTTTCAAACCCATCTTTGATGGCTGGCCGAGAAATTGCTCGTGGTTTATGATTTTCCCCTTCTCTCTCCTTTTCTTCCCCTCTTCCTTTCCCTGCAGCTGACATACAGCATTTGTTATTGTTAATTTTTGCTTTGTTCCTGCTTCTAAAGGTTTTCCCCCCTGGCCCCAGTGGTATGTGAACTTTCTGATACCCACACGGGGCAAACCTTCTGCTTGATGCCCTCTGATCTAGTGGGCTCCCTTGTGAAGGCCAATTTCCCCAGCTGAAAAAGCCATGCCTCTCTCCTGTGGCATTCTGCACAGCCATTTGGAGTCCCAGATGTAGGAAATGAAATAATCCACGCTCATACAGTCATGAAAGTGCCCATCTGGCACACAGGAACATCACGCAGTGGAAGCACACAAGCATGAGCTCACTTTTGTTATGGCATTTCATAAACAGAGATGCAGTGAGCAGACAAGTAAGGTCTTTGGGATAATAACAATCATATTCCTCACACATGGTGTTTAAAAATGTGTGTGTGTATGTGTGTGTGAGGGAGAGGGAGAGGGAGAGAGAGAGAAGGAGAGGAGAAGGGAGGAACCAGAAAAACCCCAAATATTTTCTTTGAGGGGTCTTTGGGAGAAAAGTTTTGCATTGTTTCTTATTTATACAGTCTAGACGTAAGCTGGAAACATATCTCAGTAATTAAAAATCTCCCTCTTAAAAGAAACCAGTTCCTAAAAGCCCAACTCATCCTGTTTAATATCTAAAATAAAACCGAACAAAAACTGGGGCGTGAACCAAGGCGAAAGTGCAGCAATGCCCCTGTCCCCTAATCCTAGAGGTATGGGGGTAAACTGTGATTACTCTGTGGGGAGTAAATGGTATTGCGTGCAAGCTCAAAGATGTGTGGGGAAGGGTCATAGCTTTGGGGTAGAGCATGTGCTTTACCTACTAAACGTCCCAGGTTCAATTCCCAGAATCTTCAGATAGAACTGGGGAAGATTCCTATCTGAAATCTTGGAGAGACACTGCCCGCATGAGTAGACCAATCTTCCCCACCCTGGCACCTTCCAGTTGTGTTGGACTGCAGCTCCCAGAATTCCCAGTCAGCATGGCCAATGGCCATGCTGGCTGGGAATTCTGGGAGCTGCAGTTCAATGCATCTGGAGAGTGTCAGGCTGGGGAAGGCTGGAGTAGATAATACTGAGCTTGATGGACCAATGGTCTGAGTCAGTATAAGGCAGCTTCCTGGATTCCTATTGTCACTTCAAATCAAGGCTGGCCCGAGACATTTTACTTCCTGAAGTGAAGAACAAGATGGCGCCCCCTCCCATTCCATGCTAGATGAATCTGTCTTCAACAGTGATGATGGGACAGCATTCTTCACTGTACCTGAAGGCAGCAGGCTAACTTAGAGGGCACAGAGCAGGCTGCATGACACACAGGGTTTTTCCTCCAACACCTTGCTGCCAACCTCCCAAGATCTGCCACTGGAGGAGACTGCCTCACTCTGCCTAATGCTAGGGCCTGGCCTGGTCAAAATGGTCCAGGATTGAGGTTTGGTATTGACAAGTGCCTTGTCAAATGAAACCCTTCTCTCTGCTCAGTAAAACTGGCCTCATCAATGTGCTTACTTTTTCTTCTTCTAAATGTGTGCCAAACTGAACTAATGGCAGTTAAAGGAAGAGATAATAAAATAGAATCTCTCTCTCTCTCTCTCTCTCTCTCTCTCTCACACACACACACACACACACACATACACACCCCTCTGACATTCATCCACTGGAGTTACAATTGCAGAACAAGGAACAAGGCTGATGGGTAAATTAATCCTGTAGGGGCAGGGTGTGCATGTTGCATTAGTCCTTTGGTTAATCCAAGACTTTAATATGATTTCCTCAACGACACAAAGACTTCATCGGGGGATTCTGCTTGGTCGGAATGAGATTCTTGGTGGGTGGGAAGCCTAAAAACAATCTGAAATGGAATATGGGATGGTTCAGTACCAATAAGTAAAGTGAGACTGTATGTATTATTTTAGCTCTGTGCAGCAATTACAATGGTTTCCCTAAGAATTTTATCATATATCATTGCATGTAGCATCAAGGCTTCATAAGAACGTAGGAAGAGCCCTGCTGGATCAGACCAAGGGTCCATCTAGTCCGGCATTCTGTTTACACAGTGGCCAACCAGCTGTTGACCAGGAACCCACAAGCAGGGCATGAGCGCAACAGCACCTTCCCACCCATGTCCCCCAGTAACTGGTGTATGTAGGGTCACTGCCTCTGGTACTGGAGGTAGCACATGGCCATCATGACTAGTAGCCGTTGATAGGCTTTTCCTCCAGAAATTTGTCTAACCCCCTTTTAAAGCCATCAAAACTGGTTGCCATCACTACATCCTGTGGTAGTGAGTTCCATAGTTTAACTATACGATGTGTGAAGACGTCCTTCCTTTTATCTGTCCTGAGTCTCTCACCAGTCAGCTTCATAGGATGACCCTGGGTTCTAGTATTTTGAGAGATGGAGAATAATGTCTCCCTATCCACATTCTCCACACCATGCATAATTTTGTAGGCCGCTATCATGTCTCCCCTTACCCTCCTTTTCCTCAAGCTAACCTTCTCTCATAGGGGAAATGCTCCAGCCCCTTCAACAGGATTTGATTTAGCTTTTCCACTAGAAGCACCAAGGGAACTGTTTTAAAGGGGCGAGGTTTTCAAGATGGGGCATGGTCTGTGGAGTGAGTCATGTGTTCACCAAGGGATCATCCCTCTCCATTTTTATAGGCAGTGGATATACTGGGGAATAAGCATGCAATGCTCAGAGCTGGGTTACATGTTAATCCTGCCCTGGGGATGTTGCCAGATACAGCATCTCCACGGTGAGGTGTCCCTGCTGTAATGTCTTGGAGGATGCACTATATCAGGGTTGGGAGACTTTAGGTGGGGTGTGTGTGTCTGGGGGCCACTACTGACCCCTGCAGACCCCACTCCAGGCCACACTCCTGCCACCACCACCATGGTGTCAAATGCAGATGCAGCAAAAAACAGTGTTTTTTCCTCTACGGAGCAGTAAAAACTGACACATTTAGCTTCTTTTCAAGCTAAATTTGCCCGTTTTAGCCTTCCATAGCAGTTTGCCACCAATATTCCATGGCAAATAACTGTTTTTTGGCCACCACAAATTTCAGCAGCATGGTGGCAGTGATGGTGGGTAGCAAGGGCCACACCAGGGGGTGGTGGGGGTCAGATTTGTTTCCCGCCTCCCAGCTGAGCAGAGCAGAGCAGAGCAGAGCAAGCTGCTCCAGCTGGTCCAGGGACTACAGAAGCAGGCAAGCTCCCAGAGAGCGAGCGAACAGAGCGAGCGAACAGGGGGAGCAAACAGGAGTTGGCCAGGGGAGTTGCAGTGGTTGAAGAGACAAAGGAGACAAAGGAGACAGAGGCTAAGAGGTAAGTGGGTTGCAGGAAGCCCAGGGCGCTGCCCTTTATCCTTCTGACTGGCTGTGAGCTCACCAGGAGCTTCTGAGAGCTCCAACTGAATTGGAGGGGTGTGGCCTGAGTACTCCCAGCAGCTGACTGGGCGGGAAGCTTCAGTCTGTTTCCCGCCTCCCAGCTGAGCAGAGCAGAGCAGAGCAAGCTGCTCCAGCTGGTCCAGGGACTACAGAAGCAGGCAAGCTCCCAGAGAGCGAGCGACCAAAGCGAGCGGACAGGGGGAGCAAACAGGAGTTGGCCAGGGGAGTTCGGCAGGGGAGGTCAAGGGGGAGGCCCCTAACATTTTTTTTTATTTTTTTTTACTAACTTTTTTTCATTTATTTGTCTTGTAACACACACTTCCACACCAGTGGGACTCTGCTTTTAACCTCTACTGAGTAGAGGAGCAGGCACAGGCTAGTCTAGAACAATCACAAAGCTAGACACAAAAAGGGAAAAGAGGCTATGGAAGGACAAGACTCTCCAGTGGTGGTGACCTGCAAGGTGTGTGCAATGTTTGTTTTCTTGCCTGAGAACAACATGGCCTACACCTGCAACAAGTGCAAGTTGATCACGCTGCTGGAGGAAAAAGTAAGTGGACTGGAGCGGCGACTGTCAACCCTCCGGGGAATAAGAGAACACGAAGAGTTCTTGGACAGAATGGGGGAACTACAGCAGCAAAGGGCAGACCAGAAGCTTGAAGAGCAACAGCAAGATGAGGCAGTGGGAAATGCTGAGGTGAAGAAAAATGGAGTAGAGGATACTCCTTGGAAAACGGTGACAGTTAGGAGAAGAAGAACTAGACGCCACTCTGCACCAGTGGAAGCGGTGGAGCTGTGGAACCGATTCCAGGTACTTGCAGATGAGACTGGAGGACAGCCTACAGAGGAAGAATCACAGGGGAACCTGCATGAGAGTGAGCAAGAGGCTAAAGGTCAGTCAAACAGAGGCGATGAAACCCAGGCCTACAAGAAGAAGAAGAGAAGAGTGGTAGTAGTGGGAGACTCCTTGCTGCGTGGGATCGAGACCCAAGTATGTCGCGAAGACCCGTGGACTCGCCAGGTATGTTGTCTCCCGGGAGGACAGATTAGAGACGTGACTGAAAGGTTGCCTGCACTCATAAAGCCCACTGACAGGTATCCCTTTCTTCTCATCCATGTGGGAACAAATGATACCGCCAAGCGGAGCTACGAAGAGATCACGTCAGACTTTGAAGCTTTGGGAAGGAAACTCAAGAACTTTGGGGCCCAGATAGTTTTCTCATCCATCCTTCCAGTAGTTAGAAGAGGGATAGAAAGGGAACGAAAAATACTCCGGGTGAATGACTGGCTACGAAGGTGGTGCCGACGAGAGAGATTTGGATTCTGGGACCACGGGCTATACTTCCTGGAAGATGGGCTGTTGGCTAGGGATGGGTTGCACCTCACAAAGGCTGGGAAGAATGTGTTTGGCCACAGCATGAAGAACTTCATCAGGAGGGCTTTAAAATGAATCCTACGGGGAAGGGAGATGTAATGTTGGGGGTAACAATGGACGTAGGCGCATGCACTGCAATGGAGAGAACAGCGCTGATAGCGCCCAATAATAGTCTTCAGACACATGTAGGAAGAAAGCCAGACTATGAAGCACATGGTCTTCGATGTCTATATACTAATGCCCAGAGTATGGGAAACAAACAGAACGAACTTGAACTCTTAATACAGGAGGGAAATTATGACTTGATAGGTATAACTGAGACTTGGTGGGATGACTCTCATGACTGGAATACAGCAGTTGAAGGATATAACTTGTTCAAAAAGAACAGGAGGAACAGAAAGGGAGGCGGGGTTGCACTGTATGTGAAAAATACATATCTCTGCACAGAAATACAGGAGGAGGAGCTTGGTAGCCCCATCGAGAGCATCTGGGTTGAAATAAATGGAGCAAAGAATAAAAGGAACCTGGTGGTTGGAGTCTACTACCGGCCACCCAATCAAGGAGAAGACAAGGATGAAACTTTTGAAAATCAAATAGCCAATGTTTTAAGGAAGCATGATGTAGTAGTAATGGGGGACTTCAATTTCCCCGATATTTGTTGGGAGACAAATTCTGCAAAACATGGCCCCTCCAGGAAATTCCTGACTTGTGTGGCGGATAACTTCCTCCTACAGAAAGTAGAGGAAGGAACTAGAGGATCGGCTATCCTTGACTTGATCCTAACCAACAGAGATGACTTAGTGGATAAAGTAGCAGTTACAGGAACTCTGGGGGAAAGCGACCATGTTGTACTTGAGTTCTTGGTTCTAAGGGAAGCAAAAGCCGAGTGTACTCAAACGCGTACCCTGGATTTTAGGAAAGCTGATTTTAATAAACTCAGAACAATGATCAGTAAGGTCCCATGGCAAGCAATGCTAGCGAGAAAAGGAGTCCAAGATGGGTGGGAACTTTTAAAAAAGGAAATTCTCAAGGCACAATCACAAACAATTCCAACAAGAAGAAAAGGTGGAAGACAACAGAAGAAGCCAATGTGGCTTCACAAAAAGCTTAGGGATGACCTGAAAACAAAAAAGGACACATATAGGAAGTGGAAAGAAGGCCAAGTAACAAAGGAAGAGTACAGGCAGGTAGCACAGAATTGCAGGGATGGCATCAGGAAGGCTAAAGCGGAGAACGAGGTGAGGTTAGCGAGGGATGCTAAAAACAACAAAAAGGCTTTCTTCAGCTACGTGCATAGTAAAAGGCAGAGGAAAGAAATGGTTGTTCAGCTATTAAATAAGGATGGCAAAATGATAACAGAGGACAAAGAAAAGGCAGAGGTGCTCAATTCCTACTTTGGCTCAGTCTTCTCCCAAAAGAGGGTCTATGACCCCCCTGGCAAAGGCGAAGTACAGGCTGAAGGGGCAGGATTGCAGCTTGAGATCGACAGGCATACGGTCAAGGAACACCTCATTACTTTGAATGAGTTCAAATCTCCAGGGCCAGATGAACTGCATCCTAGAGTCATAAAGGAACTGGCAGAAGAGCTCTCAGAACCGCTGTCTATTCTCTTTGAGAAATCATGGAGGACCGGGGAAGTGCCAGATGACTGGAGGAGGGCTAACGTTGTCCCTATCTTCAAAAAGGGTAAAAAGGAGGAACCTGGGAACTACAGACCAGTCAGTCTGACATCAATCCCTGGGAAAATTCTGGAGCAGATCATAAAGCAATCCATCTGGAAGCACCTTGACAACAATGCAGTGATTACTCGAAGCCAACATGGATTTGTCAAAAACAAGTCCTGCCAGACAAATCTGATCTCATTTTTTGATCAAGTCACCTCCCTTGTAGACCGTGGGAATGCTGTAGACATCATATACCTCGACTTCAGCAAAGCTTTCGACAAAGTGCCCCATGATATCCTGATGAGCAAACTAGCTCGAAGTGGGCTAGATGAAACAACGATCATGTGGATCCACAGTTGGCTACAGAATCGGACCCAAAGAGTGCTTATCAATGGGACCTTCTCAAGCTGGGGAGAGGTAACGAGTGGGGTACCGCAGGGCTCAGTCCTGGGCCCAGTGCTCTTCAACATTTTTATTAATGACTTGGAGGAGGAGGTGCAGGGAATGCTGATCAAATTTGCAGATGACACAAAATTGGGAGGGATAGCTAATACTTTGGAAGACAGAAACAAAATTCAAAGTGATCTGGATAGACTGGAGTGCTGGGCAGAAAACAACAGAATGGCATTTAATAGGGACAAATGCCAAGTTCTGCACCTAGGAAAAAGAAACCAAATGCACAGTTACAAGATGGGGGATACGTGGCTCAACCACACTACGAGCGAGAAGGATCTTGGAATTGTCGTCGATCACAAGCTGAATATGAGCCAACAATGTGATGTGGCTGCAAAAAAGGCAAATGCTATTTTGGGCTGCATTCATAGAAGCATCGCTTCCAAATCCCGGGAAGTACTAGTTCCCCTCTACTCAGCACTGGTTAGGCCTCATCTGGAGTACTGTGTCCAGTTCTGGGCACCACACTTTAAGAAGGATGCAGACAAGCTGGAGAGGGTTCAAAGGAGGGCAACAAAGATGATCAGGGGACTGGAAACAAAGCCCTATGAAGAGAGACTGAAAGAACTGGGCATGTTTAGCCTTGAGAAGAGAAGACTGAGGGGAGATATGATAGCGCTCTTCAAGTACTTGAAAGGTTGTCACAGAGAAGAAGGCCAGGATCTCTTCTCGATCATCCCAGAGTGCAGGACACGGAATAATGGGCTCAAGTTACAGGAAGCCAGATTCCGACTGAACATCAGGAAAAACTTCCTGAGTGTCAGAGCAATACGGCAATGGAACCAATTACCTGGGGAGGTGGTGGGCTCTCCCACACTGGAGGCCTTCAAGACGAGGCTGGACAGCCATTTGTCAGGGATGCTCTGACTTGGATTCCTGCATTGAGCAGGGGGTTGGACTCGATGGCCTTGTAGGCCCCTTCCAACCCTACTATTCTATGATTTGACCCGCGGGCCATCTGGTGCCCTCCCCTGCACTATAACATAATGCATCCGCATCACTATGGGATGATGCACCATCATCACATTGCAAGCTTCCCTGGGCTTGGCCCAGGCAACAGTGGCTTGGCCCCAAAGGTTTGCTTCCACTAGCAGAAAGCCTCTTCTGCTCGAGAAAGATCTGCTCCTGACCTAGCAGAAGGCTGCTGCATTAGAAACGTGATCCCAAATCTAGACAAGTTCTTCCATTTGCTCAGGCTCTTGCACAAGGCCTTGCACAAGCTCTTTCTCATACTGTAATATAGGAAGCTGCCTTATGTTGAATCAGACTAATTGGTCCATTAGTTCAGTATGGTCTACACCAGGGGTGGGGAAATTGGTTGGACTACACCTCTCATCATCCTTGACAACTGGTCATGCTAGCAGGGGCTAATGGGAGTTGGAATCCAACAGCATCTGGAGGGCCACACGTTTCCGTACCCCTGGCCTACACTGACTGGCCAAGGCTCTCCAGGTCTTCAGACAGGAGTCTTTCCCAGCCCTACCTGGAGGCCTTCTGCATGCAAAACTTGCTCTACCACTGTGCAATTGCAGCCCTTCCCCTGTGTAAGAACCCCTTTGACATTGTGGAACTGATGGTAAAAGGCCTTCTGCTAGTGCTTGCACAAAGTTCATGGAACTGTAGTGGAACATCTTCTTCAGCTTATGGGTCCTTAAATCGAAGGCAATGATATGGAGGGTGCAGAGATGAAAGAGCTTCTCAAAGTGATGACTCTGTATCACCTGTATCACTTGTTATCTGTATCTAGATAAGTGCTCCTAGATGCTATGGAAGGGGAACAACTCAGGACGAGATGGACATTTTCAGTCTCAGAGCATACAACACGGATTTAATACGATATGAGAAATAATGAAGAAAATCTACTTTTCAGTTCAGAGGAGCAACATTTATCATTATTCCTGGCTAAACAGAATCTAGATAAATATCTTTGAAACATCCAGGTCCACGCTGTGAAGAAAATCAGATGTTTGTGAATATAGTTAGATCATTTCAAAGTACTACTTTTCACTGGAAGAATTGTTCCCGTGTAGAATTGTTCCACTTTCCCTAAAGTGTTATAGTTAGTTCCAATCAGAGTATAAGAGAAGTGTCTGTGTAGGCACAACCTTTGAGGGAATTCATAATGCCACCAGTTCCTTATGCTTACTGTAGGTTGACAGGCACTCTGGAATAAATATGAATGACTTCTTTTAGAATGTGGGAGACCTGCCGGGTTTTAAAGGGGTTAGAATAGTCAGGCCAGCTAAACTGAGCCTGGTCTAGGAGCCCCACTAGGTTCTGATCTGCAAGTCATACTCCCATCTCTGCTGGCACTCAGGAAAGATTCACACATTACTTTAAAAAAAGGGGGGGGGGCAAAGGCATGACAAGATTTTTTTACCTTGTCAATTTTGCATGGCGAATGCTCATGAATGCATTTGGTGACAGCTGGTATTTACCATGTCAGGTGAAAGGCTCAAAAATGAAAGGGCTGCCTGACAGGGTAAACACTAGCTGTCACCAGGTGAGGGCGCATTTAGAAGAAGTGTTCACTGCATGATGTCAACAACATAAAGACATCTGAGGGGGTAATGTGTGAAAGCGGCCTTTGCACAGGTCAGCAAGAGGGACTTTTACCAATGCCACACACCACAGCAATTCAGTTTCAGATGCTGGGCAAGTTATCAAGATTTCAAGTTTGCCTAACATTGGGAATAGGGCAACTGCTCCTCTGGCAAAGGGACAGCTACTATTTTCTGAGCTCTTTAGAGAAGTGGTGGTAGGGGAATGAGCCTGGCACAAGGAGTGAGATAAAGAGTGGCACCCTTGAGAGAATGACAGTGCAGCAGGGGATCTTAATTGGCTCCAGTGTTGTGGTGATGGTCAAGTATTGATTGCATGCTTAGCATGATAATTGTGGTAGCCCTGATATGCTCTCCTAATGTTATGGGCTGGGGGCACTATTGCTGGTGAATGGTACAGTCCTACCCAAGGTGGCTTGCTTTAAGGAGGTGCTGAGTTTTGCAGAGCTGGAGAAGCGGAGTACACAGCAGTTGTTGTTGTTGTTGTTGTTGTTGCTCCTGCTGCTGGTGTGGTATGTTGTTATTATTGTTATAAAAAGTATTTCTATACTGCTTTTTAGGCAAAGAGTCTCAAAGCTGTGTAAATACAAAAGTTCAAACACTTCAACCCACAGGACTTCAACACCTAAAAGCAGAGCAACGCAGTTAGGAACAAATCAGTAATCAACTCATAAACAATCACAGAAATGCAAAGCCAAATAAAAACATTTTCACTGCACACTCAAAGGTAAACAGTGAGAGAGCCAATCGAAGTCCCCTGGGAAGGGATGTCACCACAGAAGAGGCCCTGTCTTATGTTCCCATTAACCTAGTCTCATTTGATGGTGGGACATACAGCAGAGCCTCAGATAGATGATAATTGTAAGGTATGGGCAGGTAAGGTATGGGCAGGTTGGTATGGAAGCAGGTGGTGTTTCAGAGATTGTGGCCCCAAGCCATTTAGGGCTTTCTAGATAAGAATCAGCACCTTGAATTGAGCTCAGAAACAAATCGGCAGCCAGTGCAACTGTTGTAAGACTGGTATAATATGGTCCAAATAACACACACAACACAATAATCTGGCCTCTGCATTTCCCCAGCCCGCAGTAGCTACAGTTTCTGAACAACCTTCAAGGGCAGCCCCGATGTCAGGGTGGAAACTGAGCTGATAGAACCCCAGAGCAGTTCTGATTCTGAGGAGGAACAGCAATCCGTGGGAGAGGAGCGCGTTCATCTCTCACAGGCACAGCAGCTGGCAGAGATTCCTCCTGCCAGCATTCCTGAGATAGATAGTGACCCTGGCAGCGAGAGAGTGCGGGAGGGGGGCTTGCTGGATGCTCGATGCCAGGAGCAACGACAGCTGGAGGGCGCGGAAAGGAGGCGTAGCGCTCATTTGGCGCGCAAGCAACAGTCGCGTCCCAAGGACCCAAGGGAAAGAGGGAGGATCTCTCCCTAGCCCATAAGTTCAGGGTCTTCCCGTGATTCTCCTTCAAACGGGGACCAACTGCCTAACCTGGAGCATAGGCTACGCTGCTGTTCCTTGCTTAGTCGCTGTTGATTAGCATCTGAAAGAGTCATTAAGTTGTGAAAGGATTAAAGCCTTGAAAAGAATCCTTTTGTCTGTGTTTTGAGTTAGCTATTGGAGTAGACTGAAAGAGGCCGCCAGGGCGCTCCTGACACCCATGTAGAACATATTGCAGTAGTACAATCAGGAGACAACTAAGGCATTTGCCACTATAGCCAGATCCTTCTTTTCCAGAAAAGGGTGCAGTTGGCACTTCAGCCAAAGCTGGGCATTCAGTGAATAACATTTTAAAAAGTAAATGGGGAGGGCAGAATCCAAAGGTTCATAAATTGGTACAGCTAGAAGGAGAGATGGTAGCCTTGCTGTTGTTGACTATATTAATTAATTAATTAATTGGAGCACTCTGCCTGTAAAGAAATTGTTACACACACACACACACACACACACACACTTTAAACAAGCATTTAGAAAATGCACAAGATAAGGTGGGCATAGAGGAAGCTGTGTCACTCATCACCAGTTGTCACAAAGCTACCACATTCTCTCTCTTCAGGGTAGCTTGGTCATCTGAATCATCCTGCCAAGTGCCAGGGAAGGTAATTTTACTACACATGACGTACAGACGTGTAATAGAATATGTGGTAAAAATGGTCATCTGTAACCACCTAAAGAGGCACAATGATATCTAGTTTGCTGGTGAAGAATAGTGGTGTATGGTGGAATTCTATACATGTCTCCTCAAATGGGTTCAGTGGAATTCACTCCCAGTGAAGTGTACACAGGACCGCAGCCTAGGATATTGAGTTGTGACCCACAATGTCTCCAGTTCAAATCTTTCCCCTGCCATAAATTCACTAGGCTTTAGACCAGCCTTCCCAAACTTGGCGCCAACCTGGCTGAGAGTTATAGGATGCAGTCCAGCACAACTGGAGGACACCTGGTTGGAGAAGCCTTCCTTAGACTAGCCCCCAACTCTCAGCCTCAGCCCCTCACCTGCAAAATGAGTATAATAATACCAGCCAATCTTACAGGGTTGTTGTAAGGATGACTGAGAGAAAGTACATAAAATGCTTTGGACACCCCAAGTGGCTATGATCCCTGGACAACTGCATAGCACATAGCATATGTTGTTGCAATAATGTGGGACTGGATGGGGTAGGGGTGAATGGGACTGCATTTTTCCACTGACAAAATATTGTTGTTTGAGTGGTGGGGAAAGAAGATTTAGCTGCAACAGAAGCACTAACTTGGAGAGGCATGCCTGGAAATGGTGCAACAACTGGACAGCCCTTACTCCTACGGTTGATCAGGCCCTGTGTTTAATGTGCCAAATGATTCACCATTTGGCACCATGACAGGAAGGTTTGTATCAGGGAATAACTTATTATAATAAGTAACTTTACAAGCAGGACTAAGCCATCCCAGCTGACTATAAGGGAAGTTGCAGAGTTTCCAAATTAATCTTAGCTCTAACCCTGAAAAGCCACAAAGCTAATTGGAGAATTGAAAGCTTTCAAAACATGTTAGGAAGCTTGATGGGTACACGTGGAAATAAACACAAACATTTAGATAAAGCCACCATTTTAATTGTATTAATTCTGCCAATTAATGATAATGGAAGAGCCGTCCAATTAGCTAAATAGCTAATAGTTTTTATCAAGCAGAGGCTGGCAATTTAAAGCAAACAAATTCTTTCTAATTTTATCCCCTTGCTCACCAAGATATTTAAAGGATAATGGGGGAATCCAATAAAGGATATTGCTCAAAGAGAGCTACATTTAAATTGCCTAATGGCTTTAAGAGTTTTACCTCAATTAACAAATACTAAACCTGAGCACTTAGTGAATTCCTGTAAAAGAGACATCGTTTGGCCAATTGAAGAGAGTTTAAAGAAAATTATAAATTAACGTACTCTCCGCAAAAGCAGTGGCTATATTATGACTAATGCTTTCCCCCCACTCATTTACCTCCTCCCACTACTAAAAAGTAAGAGGAAAAATAACAGACCAGAAGAAAGGAAGCACTTTCTTTCCTGCAAAAGGAATAATAATAATAATAATAAAAAAACCTGTGATGCCTCGTTTTAAGAGTGGATTTGGAGATTGACCCATCTGAGATACTTTGGGCCAAATCCTACAAGCTCCCTAAATCTGAAAGATGTTAAGGCTGTTGAAGGGCAACAAAATCCTTTTACGGGCGTGGGGGAGGAAATTCAGTAGGCAGAACAAAGCCCTCGCAATGAAGTGGAGGATAAAATAAATATCATTAAAGCAATGTCATTGACTGCTAGTAATGATGCAATCTGGAACACATCCAGATTGATCCAGATGGATTATCGAAGCTATTGTCTTCCTATGTCTTAGGGGCTAACTATACACTCCATGCAAATGCATGTATTAGAGCTCCACCAATGTTTTTCTTTTTTTAGTGAAGCAGCTTCAGGAAGGGGTCGCTGAACGTAGATGGAGCACTATCTTTTACCAAATATAATTTCCCTGTTCCAAACACCCTCAAAGTGCTTCCGCACATTCTAAACACACACACTGGGTTTCAGCCCCATGCTGGCGGGTTACTAAAATGGGTATGGTGGATGTAACCCAGGTCTGCATAACTCGTGACTCATGAAGCCCAAAGCAAGCCCACCAGCCTAGGGATGTAGCGATTGTGTGAAACCTGTTCCGTCTGTGCTTCCTGGATTGTCAGGTTCTTCAGTCTGCCCATTGACGGAATCAGATTTTTTTTAGTTCCCTGAATTTGTGCAAAAGCGCACATGCAAAAAATGCAAATTTTCCCCCAAATGCACAAAATCCCCCCAAATGTGCAGTTCACACTTTAGCCTATGGGGAAATACGCATTTTTGGCCAGTTTTTTGCATATTTTTCAATTAGGAAATTTGTGCAAAATCAGTAAAGTTAGAAAAACTGTCCTCAAGCCCCCGAAACCTGCCCAACAGGGGCAAAGCCAGCCCGCTGTGGAATCCACCAGTTGGATTCATCAAAATCTGAACTCATTTGGTTCCGTAGTGGATTCCTCCGACATCCCTACACCAGGGAGATTGCAACACTGTTGATTCTCCTGGACCTATCAGCAGCTTTTGATACCATCGACTATGGTATCCTTCTGGATAGGTTGTCTGGATTGGGAATTGGAGGCACTGCACTGCAGTGGTTCCGCTCCTACTTGGATGGCCAATTCCAGAAGGTGGTGCTGGGGGATTATTGCTCTGTGCCTTGGCAATTATGTCATGGGGTCACACAGGGCTCTATTTTATCCCCTATGCTGTTCAACATCTACATGAAACCACTGGGGGAGGTTATCCGGAGGTGTGGGCTGAGGTGCCATTAATATGCGGATGACACCCAGCTCTACCTCTCTTTTTCATCAAACCCAGGTGAGGTAGTGGCTGTTCTGAATCAGTGCATGGGCACAGTAAGGGACTAGATGAGGGCCAATAAACGGAAACTCAATCCAGACAAGATGGAGGTATTGTTAGTGGGTGGTTCATCTGCCTGGCTAGGTGATGTTCAACCTGTTCTGGAGGGGATTGCACTCCCCCTAAAGGATCAGGTTCATAGTTTGGGGGTGCTCTTGGACCCAGAACTGTCACTTGAGGCACAGGTGAACTCAGTGGCATGGAGCACCTTTTATCAGCTTTTTTTTTACCTATAGGCTTCTTTTTACCTATAGGATCCTCATATTTAATAGCAGCTATATGGCAGGCAGGTACACCACAGCCTTCTTCATGCTGGGATTAGCTGCATCTATTGAATTTGGCCAACACAGATGGATGAGAATTTCACTTTTGGTAAGAATTTTCCAAAATGTGCACATTTCTTCATATTGGAGATGGAAAGAACTTGAGATTTAAAACATTAGAATGAGGGAGAAAGAGAAATTGACAGATTCATCCATCCATGCTTAGAAGTAGATGTCCCCTTTCATTTGCTGGGTGGGAAGTGACAGTGTCAAACAAAGCGGGAGAACATCCAAAATAACCAAAGGGAATGAAGAGACAAAATCTCATGATGTTGAAAACATATATGTAGCAGGATTCATCTTGGAGACAAACCTTTCAGAGATCTCTCCAGGCATCTTTTAGAATAATTGACCCCTGAAGAAGGCCCTCTTATCTGATATAGGTCTGAAAACACATTGGGCTATTTCAAAGAATAAAACTACATACATTTTTTCAACATCCTGAGTCTTTGTCTCTTCATTCCCTGGCCAGGAAGAGAGAAATGCTTTCAAGTTCAACCTGGCACAGGCAAGGTGAGGAATTCATGCTGCCCACAGTCTCATCTTCCCTTCCCTAGACAGCATTTCAGAATCTTCCACTCAGCATTTTAACAACCAACCTGGAACAAACCAATGTGTATTTGGATAGCCAAATGGAATCAAGCATCACTGCTTTAAAAGGGTTTACACATTTCCATAGCTCAAGGAATCCAAAGGTCTACTTTGATGTGATATCCTTTATTAACATCTTCTGCCCATTAATCATGGTGTCCTGCTAAACCTCGATTGATGGTGATGATGATGATAATAATATATTTTGCAAGAGGAGATTTCTCAGGATGTTTACAAATAAGCTTTGCTAAATAAAGGACCGTTAGTATGTGAACCATCTGCCTGCCATATAGCTGATAAATTTAAAATTTCATCCTAGTTACCAACTGAGCCAACATTTGCCTCCTGCCCCCATTCATTCTCCATTCATGCCCTTTGTTTAGCAGCCATTAACAATGATGTATCTAAGATTAACTTCTAATGTAGTCATTTAAATGGAGCCCTTGTTTTAAGCTTCACTTTAGTTGCTTTCAATTGCTCTGCTGGCACAAAGCGCCTCTATATCTGGCAAATCTGGTCCTTGGGGGATGTTCTTGGCATATGGGCATCTTTCGATGGTGTAGAATCATTATTTTTATTTCCCTTGGGAATCCCAATGGAATCCCAAATACTCTACAGGCAGATAGTATTCCTTGCAGCCTAGGGATATGAGATATGGCTGATCAAAACAAAGCTGTACCTTGAACTCACCTCATGTGCCAAATATTTATAGATAGATTCCAGATAGATTCAAACAGATTTAGATTAAAAATATCGCAGTGTGCATTAGTAATAGCAAAATCTGGGTTTTTCCAAAGCAATGCAACTGATGAATTACTAAAAATCTTTACTTGATTCATAGTACTCCCACATGTTTTTTTCTTAAATATATGTTTTTGATATTTATAATTTTGGTTTGATTTTAAGAATCATAGATTTCAGTTCAGATTTAGAGCCCTATGGGGCTCCCATTGCTGACTGTGGCAGATAGAGATGGTATGTCTCCCTCCCTAGGGAACTCCGCCATGCCCCCTCTTTAATGAGCTTCCATCGTGCATTAAAAACATGGTTGTTCAGGCAGGCATTTGGGGTGGGTTAGGGTATTTTAGAAAATGTTTTTATTGTATAATTTTATTGTTTTAAACTGTTTTATTATACGTTGTACATCGCCCAGAGTGGCTGGGTGACCAGCCAGATGGGCGATTAATAAATTTAATAATAATAATAATAGTAATAATAAGTAGCCAGTAATGGGAAAGATCTTCTAATGAATCCAAGGAAGCATTAGGGACAGGCAAACGAGTGAGGTCCTAGAGTACCAGGATTCCCTGAACATCTCTCGCTGCTCATCTCATGTCTGATTCCCATTTGCAATTGCTGCTTGCTGTTCGTGAATGGGAAACCTGTGCAAATCAAGCAGCAATCAAACAGGAGATTTCCACAAATCTTCCCCAATTTGCGCAAATTTCCTAATTTGCACCAATTTCATCCATAAACTACTGTGGGGCTGATTCAGTTAGGAATTAGGAAATTTGTCAAAATTGAACTGAGGATCAGGAATGAGATGAACGTGAGCACGTGTTCAGCAAATCGTGAATAGTTTCAGTGGATACGTGCTCACATTCAGAGCTTCAAACAAGGCATAAGCGCATAGTGTGGTGTAGTGGCAAGAGTGTTGGACTAGGAGCTGGGAGATCCAGGTTCTAGTCCCCACTCGGCCGTGGAAGCTCACTGGGTGACTTTGGGCCAGTCACAGACTCTCAGCCCAACCCACCTCACAGGGTTGTTGTTGTGAGGATAAAATGGAGAGGAGGAGGATAATGTAAGCCGCCTTGGGTTCCTTGCAAGAGGAAAAAAGGTGGGGTATAAATGCAATAAATAATAAAAAATAATAATGTTTTGCGAGCAAAAAGGAAATTCTCATACAATCCTAGGAAGCATCACTGGATCACAGACAATGTCTTCAAGACAAATTTGAATCTCTCTCTCTCTTTCTCTCTCTCTGTCTCAATCAGGCTTCAGAAGTGGAAGTACAGTTTACAGCAGGGTTGGGGAACCTGTGACCCAATAGATGTCACTGGACTACATCTCCCATCATGCCCGACCACTGGCTGTAGCTGATGGGAGCTGGAGTCCACTAATGTCTTGCGGGCCACAGCTCCCCCTAGTTTACAGATTACAGTTTACAGATTAGCCACTGCGAAATATAAACAGTAAAGGGTAGCAAAAAGGGCAAGGAAACATGCAGTGTAGGAAGACTTCCATGTAAAGAGTGGAATAATAGGAATCTTTAGCTAAAAAGAATAGGAACCATTGGTTTGTAAAGAGATAACTGAGGCTGCAATCTTATACACCAGAGGTAGGCAATGTCTGGGTGTTGGGGCCAACTTGCCCCCCCGAACCCACCAGGGTCCACCCCCCCACCACTCTGTAGTCAAAATTGCCACCATTGCCAAAATTGCAGTAGTGGCTAAAATACAGCCATTTTTCAAGGAAACCAGGCGCACGGAGAGCACACACCTCGATTCCTTGTGAAATTGTTATGGGTTTTGCTGCTGTCACCACTTCAGATTCGGTGAGGGCAGGGCTCCTGCAGAAACAGCTAGGGTAGGGGGGCACTGCATGTTGCCCACCCATTATACATATTTGTCTTGAAATAAGTCCTGTTGAACTCAATGGGACTTACTTCTGATTAGACATGTATAGGCTTGCGCTGTAAGTGGCAAATTAGATGTGATGGCAGCAGACATATTTGTTTAAATGTATGCCTACCCCAATAAAATAGTGCGAGTGTGTGGATCTGGTCCTGACTGACTGATTTAGGGTGCAATCCTACTGGGATAGGTGGCCGCCTCCAAACTCAGAGGTGACTGCTATCCAATGCAGGGCAGGAGAAACATGCCCCATTTTTGCCGCTCTGCGCTCCTCTTCCGAGCGCAGAGCATGGGGCCGTACTGAGCTGCCTGCGAGGCAGCGTGGGAGGGGGGAAGGCCAGGGAACCTTGGGGGCTCCGAGGTCGGTTCCTGGAAATCGACGTATCCTATAGCCATCTAGTTGCTGACTAGTGCAGCTGGCTGGGGAATGCTGGGAGTTGTAGGACTTTCTTCTGTCTAAACCTGCATAGGATTGCACCCTAAATGTATCTATAGGCTTCCTTTCAGGGCCATGCCTCACAAAGCTGGGTACACTAAAGAGAGACGCACTGCTACCTTACCCACATGAAATCAGTACACATTACTATGAGTCAGCACTTTAGCATGATAAACCTAAAGGAAAGCCAGCTGAACAAAAACATTCTCCATGAAAGGAATCTGGGAAGAGATACATTTTTAAGACCCATTTAAAGCCTTGAACTGTAGGGGCCAAGTGTAATTCATTCAGAAGGAAGTTCAACATCAGTGGGGCCACCACGAAAAAGGCACTGTCTCTCACGTACACCAAACCTAATTGATCTTACCAGTGGGCATATGGGCAGCATCTCCAAAGCTAATCTTAAAGTACGGTTCATATGGTAAAGGCCATCCTTTAGATAACCTAGTCCCAAATATATGGGTAAAGGCCATCCTTTAGATATTTGTTGTTGTTGTTGTTGTTCAGTCGTTCAGTCGTGTCCGACTCTTCGTGACCCCATGGACCATAGCATGCCAGGCCTTCCTGTCCTGCGCTCTCTCCCGGAGCGTGCTCAAGTTCATATTCATTGCATCGGTGATGCTATCTAGCCATCTCATCCTCTGTCATCCCCTTCTCCTTTTGCCTTCAGTCTTTCCCAGCATCAGGGTCTTTTCCAGACTCTGGTCTTTTCTAACTCTTCGCATTAGGTGGCCAAAATATTTGAGCTTCAGCTTCAGTATCTGTCCTTCCAATGAGCACTCAGGGTTGATTTCCTTTAGTATGGACTGATTTGACCTCCTTGCAGTCCAGGGGACTCGTAAGAGTCTTCTCCAGCACCACAGTTCGAAAGCATCAATTCTTCGGCGCTCAGCCTTCCTTATAGTCCAGCTCTCACAGCCATACATTACTACTGGGAAAACCATAGCTTTGATTAGACGGACCTTTGTCGGCAAGGTGATGTCTCTGCTTCTTACTATGCTGTCTAGGTTGGCCATAGCTTTCCTCCCAAGGAGCAAGCGTCTTTTAATTTCATGGCTACAGTCACCGTCTGCGGTGATCTTGGAGCCCAAGAAAGTAAAATCTGTCACTGCTTCCATTTCTTCCCCTTCTATATGCCAGGAAGTGATGGGGCCAGATGCCATGATCTTCATTTTTTTAATGTTGAGTTTCAAACCAGCTTTTGCACTCTCCTCTTTCACCCTCAACAAGAGGCTCTTGAGATCCTCTTCGCTTTCTGCCATTAGGGTGGTATCGTCTGCATATCGGAGGTTGTTGATAATTCTCCCAGCAATCTTAATTCCGACCTGTGATTCATCCAACCCGGCATTTCTCATGATGTACTCTGCATATAAGTTAAATAAGCAGGGTGACAATATGCAGCCTTGTCGTACTCCTTTCCCAATTTTGAACCAATCGGTTGTTCCATGTCTGGTTCTTACTGTTGCTTCTTGACCCTCGTACAGGTTTCTCAGGAGACAGGTAAGGTGGTCTGGTACTCCCATCACTTTAAGAATTTGCCACAGTTTGTTGTGATCCACACAATCAAAGGCTTTAGCGTAGTCAATGAAGCAGAAATAGACATTTTTCTGGAATTCTCTTGCTTTCTCCATGATGCAGCGAATGTTGGCGATTTGATCTCTAGTTCCTCTGCCTCTTCGAAACCCAGCTTGTACTTCCGGTAGTTCTCGGTTCACATACTGCAGAAGCCTATCTTGTAGGATTTTGAGCATAACCTTGCTGGCATGTGAAATGAGCGCAATTGTGCGGTAGTTTGAACACTCTTTGGCGTTGCCCTTCTTTGGAATTGGAATGTAAACTGACCTTTTCCAGTCTTGCGGCCATTGTTGAGTGTTCCAAATTTGTTGGCATATTGAATGCAGCACTTTAACAGCATCATCTTTTAGGATTTTAAATAGCTCAGCTGGAATACTGTCATATCTGCTAGCTTTGTTGTTACTAATGCTTCCTAAGGCCCACTTGACTTCACTCTCAAGGATGTCCGGCTCAAGTTCAGTGACCGCACTATCATGGCTATCAGGGACATTCAGATCTTTCCTGTATAGTTCTTCTGTATATTCTTTCCACCTCTTCTTAATCTCATCTGCTTCTGTTAGGTCCCTGCCTTCTTTGTCCTTTATCATGCCTGTCTTTGCACAAAACGTTCCCTTGAGATCTCCGATTTTCTTGAAGAGATCTCTAGTCTTTCCCATTCTGTTGTTTTCCTTGATTTCTTTGCATTGTTCATTTAAGAAGGCCTTCTTGTCTCTCCTTGCTATTCTCTGGAACTCTGCATTCAGTTGGATATATCTTCCCCTTTCTCCCTTGCTTTTTGCTTCCCTTCTTTCCTCAGCTACTTGTAAAGCCTCATCAGACATCCACTTGGCTTTCTTGCATTTCTTTTTCTTTGGGATGGATTTCGTTGCTGCCTCCTGAACAATGTTACGGACTTCCGTCCATAGTTCCTCAGGCACTCTGTCTATCAGGTCTAATCCCTTAAATCTATTCCTCACCTTCACTGTGTATTCATAAGGGATATGATTTAGGTCATACCTGAATGGTTTCGTGGTTTTCCCTACATTCTTCAATTTAAGCTGAAATTTTGCAACAAGAAGCTCATGATCTGAGCCACAGTCAGCTCCAGGTCTTGTTTTTACTGACTGTATAGAGCTTCTCCATCTTTGGCTGCAAAGGACATAATCAATCTGATTTTTATATTGACCATCTGGTGATGTCCATGTGTAGAGTCGCCTCTTGTGCTGTTGGAAAAGAGTGTTTGCTATGATCAGCGAGTTCTCTTGGCAAAACTCTATTAGCCTTTGTCCTGCTTCATTTTGTACACCAAGGCCACGCTTGCCTGTTATCCCGGTGATTTCTTGACTTCCTACTTTAGCATTCCAATCCCCTATGATGAAGAGGACATCTTTTTTTGGTGTTACTTCTAGAAGGTGTTGTAGGTCTTCATAGAACCGATCAACCTCACCTTCTTCGGCATCAGTGGTTGGGGCATAGACTTGAATTATTGTGATGTTGAATGGTTTGCCTTGGATTCGTACTGAGATCATTCTATCGTTTTTAAGATTGTACCCCAGTACTGCTTTTCCCACCCTTTTGTTGACTATGAGTGCTACTCCATTTCTTCTAAGGGATTCTTGCCCACAATAGTAGATATGATGGTCACCTGAATTAAATTCGCCCATGCCTGTCCATTTGAGTTCGCTGATTCCCAAGATGTCGATGTTCAATCTTGCCATCTCATGTTTGACCACCTCCAGCTTACCTTGATTCATTGATCTGACATTCCAGGTTCCTAAACAAAATTGTTCTTTACAGCATCGGATTTTCTTTTCACCACCAGACACATCCACAGCTGAGTGTCCTTTCAGCTTTGGCCCAGCCGCTTCACTCTTTCTGGCGCTACTTGGAAATACCCTCTGCTCTTCCCCAGTAGTATATTGGACACCTTCCGACCTGAGGGGCTCATCTTCCGGTGTCATCTCTTTTAGCCTTGTGTTACGTTCCATGGGGAGTGGGTTGCCATTTCCTTCTCCAGTGGACCACATTTTGTCAGAACTCTCTGCCATGACCTTTCCGTCTTGGGTGGCCCTGCACGGCACAGCTTATGACTTCACTGAGTTACGCAAGCCCCTTCGCCACAACAACCTAGTCCCAAATCATTTAAGGCTTTAAAGGTTAACACAAGGACTTTGAATTGGCCTTGAAAACACATTGATAACCAGTACAACTGGTGCAAAATTGGTGTTGCATACTCTGACTTTCTGGCATCCACCAAGACCCAGGGGGCTGCATTTTGCACAAATGGAAGTTTTTGAACTGTCTTCCATGGCTTCCCCATGTAAAGCACATTACAGTCATCCAGCTTGGAGGTAACTAGCGCATGGGTAACCAAAGCCAGGTCCAACTATTCTAGATAAGGCTGCAACTGGCATACCAGCCTTAGCTGGGAAAAGGTGCTCCTGGTCATTGACAGAGTGCCAGTGCCTTTCCAGACAGCAACAAGTCCAGGAGCGCCCCAGCGCTATGAACCTGTTCCTTCAATGGGTGTGCAACCCCATCCAGGATGAGTTTCACATCTTCATTCAGGTTGGATGACTTCTCAACCCACAGAAAACTCTGCCTTATCTCTATTAAGTTTCAACTTGTTCACCGAGAGCCAGTGTGGTGTAGTGGCTAGAGTGTTGGACTGGGAGCCCAGCGATCTGGGTTCTAATCTCCACTCAGCCATGGAAGCTCACTGGGTGACTTTGGGCCAGTCACAGACTCTCAGCCCAACCTACCTCACAGGGTTGTTGTGAGGATAAAATGGAGAGGAGGAGGATCATGTAAGCCACCTTGGGTTCCTTGCAACAGGAAAAAAGGCGGGGTATAAATGCAATAAAATAAATAAAAACTTGTTCACCACTCAGATATTTTATAGATGCAGAGTGGTATATAGATTGTGTAGATAAATAAAGTGTGTCCTGTGGTGGCAGAGAGGAGCTTTGCTGGCAGGGCAGCGTGTCCTCCATAGAGACCCCCAGTACGCCTGCAGGAACTACCAGTGGAGTTCTTGCCAGCAGTAGGGCCCTGGACTGGGCATTCTGGGTGCGTGTTGGAGGTGGCCTTGAATCTATTGGATTAAAGCCCCTTCATTCCCCTGACCATACCCTAGGCTGGGCCCCTTAACTACACCAGCCTAAAGCTGGCATAGTTAATTTCCCTCCCCTTAGCTTCAATGAGAGGGAAAAGTTAAAGAAAAACAAACAAATGTGCTGATGAAAAGACTGAAGAAAAGCCAGTGCCAGGGGCTCCACCACGGATCTCTCTCCCTGCTCCTGGGCCTTAGGATTGCTCTGTTAATGTGTTTTCTCACCCAAGCTCAGCTCTCCAGCTGCCTGCCTGCTATTCCATGTCACGTTTACAGCAAAATCAGCTGGAGCCAGGTCAAAAAGGGCAGGGATGTTGCTTCCCAATGTCATTAAGAATCATCTTTTGTGGTTCTATGGCTAACAAGAAATTCTGCTGCTGGGAATAAATTATGTGGCTTGTTACTCCAGTTTTAATCAGTGGCAAAGTCTGTTTAAATCAATGAAATTAAATTGGTATAAACAGTTGGATCTGACCCAAAGCTCAAACAATCAGTGTGAATATTTTTCATCTACCTCGATGGGCTTCACTGAGGCATTGATTGAGGTCAAGAGAAGGGCTTATATAGTGTGTGTGTAGGTGTGCAGAAAGCTTTCAAGAATAACACAAGTTTCTGGTTAAATGAGAGAAGGCTGTTTGGGGGAAAAAGGCTCTACATCTCCAAGAGGATTGGGTCATTATCTCCAGCAGGTTCTCCATCAGTAAAAATCCACTTGTTTTGGTAAGCCATAAACAGGGCATTTGATCACTATTGATGGGGTCCACTTGTTGCCGCAGATCCAGTTACACCTTATGCAGAGGTGTAGCAAGCAAGTCAGTGAACTCAAAGATTACAACACATTCTGCTCTAATTTGGGCAGATGGATGCTTCCCTTCTGGGAAGACCTGCCCTAGGTTGTCTACAGTGTTCCATCTGCAGCTCCAAACAGAGAATGGCGCTCATTGCTTTAACAGCTCACTGGTTAAAAAAGGAAGGAAGAAGGAGGAGGCAAGGTTAATTCTGACAATGAGTGAACAGTCCTTTAAAAATCTAACAGCACGGTCAACTTGGTGTTACGTGTGTGGAACTGATCCACCAAGTGGCTGTGCACAAAGCACAGGTGTTGGATGTGGAGCTCTTGCAAGGGAAACTGTTCACACAATATCCTTTGCACACGCTGGGCTGAATCCATATATAGTTCAACCTCACTTCAACGAGTCTGCTTCTTCTAGCCATTTGTCACATGAAAACAGGCACGTGTACATGAAAAAGAAAGAGAAACATGAGGCGCAGAACAAGTGGCTTCCTTCCAGTCTGGTGACTGCCATTCATCATCACAGACACGTCGTTTTCACCATTTAGATTATACAAATCTTTATCTTTATGTTTATTATACAATTGTTCCTCCTAAACATTCTAATTTTCAGGATTTCTGACTCAAAATTGGTACAGCCAAATTGGAAGTACCAAACTAAGGAGACTGGCATTCTTCCATCTGTGTAGATGTGTCTGGAGCCCATAGTGAAAAAATAGCTAGCGTACTTCTTTCATGAATGGGTGTGTGCAGTAAGCCCACCTGGCTGTGCTTGTGAAGACCCTTGATCCAAATTCCAAGGCCAGAAGGACTTCCTATAATGGGCTTGTGATTAATAGCCCCTGATGTTTTAATGCATTAAGCTGTGGCACAAATTCCTCTTCCACTATCTTCATTCCTCTTTTGATTTGTTTCCTAACATCCTTTTAAAAAACAAACAAAGAACTGCTGAGATTTTCCAATGTTTTATCACCACCATCTTTATTAACTTGACAAGCCATATTCAAGACACCAGGTACAAAGACACGCCTCCTCCTTAGCTTCAAAGGGTTGACTCAGCTTGCTTCACTGATGCAAAGGCAGCCAGCCATGTACAGTCAGGGCCAGAAATTTTGGAACAAGGATAAGTGTTTCAGCAGTTGGCCTCTGTACACCACCACATTGAAGTTGAAAGGAAACACACCTAGATGGGAGCGAAGTCAGGACTTCCAGCTGTAATTCAAGGGGTTTGACAAAAGTGGGGCACTAACCATTCAGGAAGGACAGCCAGTGGCATACCCCCCCCATCATTGGTGGCTCATAAGTAATGGAACGAATGGCTGATATGCAGCTGCATGGCCAGGTGTGGCCTGCTTCCTGGGTACCCCGTGACCAATCAAGCAGATAAAAGCCCTGGCGGTGGTTCTGAGTGTTACATTTGCATTTGGTGGCTGTTCACTGGAACTCCCAACATGAGGTCCAAAGAGATGTCCATGCAAGTGAAAGAGACCATCATTAGGCTGAGGAAACAAAATAAACCCATCAGAGAGATAGCAAAAACATTGGGAGTGGCCAATACAACAGTTTGGAACATCCTGAAAAAGAAGGAATTAACTGGCAAGCTCAGCAACAGCAAAAGGCCTGGAAGACCACAGAAGACAACTAAAGTGGATGACGGCAGAATTCTGCTCGTGGTGAAGAGGAACCCTTTATCAACATCTAGCCAGGTCAAGAATGCTCTTGCGGAGGTAGGCATGTCATTGTCAACATCTACAGTCAAGAGATAGCTTTATGAATGTAAATACAGAGGCTTCACAACAAGGTGCAAACCACTGGTAACACTCAAGAACTGAAAGGCCAGATTAGCCTTTGCCAGCAAACACCTAAAAAAGCCTGCCCAGTTCTGGAATAAGATTCTTGGGACTGATGAAACCAAGATTAACTTGTACCAGAATGATGGGAAGAGAAAAGTATGGAGAAGGAAAGGAACAGCTCATGATCCAAAGCATACCACATCATCTGTCAAACATGGTGGAGGGAGGCAGTGTTATGGCATGGGCATGTATGGCTGCCAATGGAACCGGGTCACTGGTGTTTATTGATGACCTGACTGCTGATAAAAGCAGCAGGGTGAATCCTGAAGTGTATAAGGCTATACTTTCTGCTCAGATTCAGCTGAATGCTGCCAAACTGATAGGACGCCGATTCATATTGCAGATGGATAATGACCCAAAACATACAGCAAAAGCTACCCAAGAGTTTCTCAAGGCAAAGAAGTGGGATGTTCTTCAATGGCCAAGTCAGTCACCTGATCTCCACCCAATAGAGCATGCTTTTCACTTACCGAAGACAAGACTGAAGGCAGAAAGACCCACAAACAAGCAGCAGCTGAAGGCAGCTGCAGTAAAGGCCTGGCAAAGCATCTCGAGGGAGGAAACTCAGCATTTGGTCATGTCCATGGGTTCCAGACTTCAAGCAGTCATTGACTGCAAAGGAATTTAATCCAGGTATTAAAGGCAACTCTTAAGCCTGAAATAATGTTGGTTTGTTCCATTACTTATGAGCCACCAACGATGGGGGTATGTGCATGCCACTGGCTGTCCTTCCTGAATGGTTAGTGCCCCACTTTTGTCAAACCCCTTGAATTACAGCCGGAAGTCCTGACTTCGCTCCCTTCTGGGCGTGTTTCCTTTCAACTTCAATGTGGTGGTGTACAGAGGCCAACCGCCAAAACAGTTATCCTTGTTGCGATATTTCTTGCCCTGACTGTATGCCCTCCAGGTCTTGATGCCTATAACTATCCAGAGGCCTGTCTGAACCTTGGCCACAACAGTCGCATTTGGGATGCAGACATTAAAAAGAAGAACACCAAATGGCATTGTCCAGTGTGGTTGAACCTCTTCCAGCCTGTGGATGGAATTCAATTTTGGAGAAGCCCTCAGAGGCCGCATTCCAGTGGTGGGCAGGGCCAAACACGAAAAAAGAAGAAAAAAGGAAGGTTCCTCCTGTGCAAGCATCGAGTCATTGCTGACTCCTAGAGGGACGTGGCTTTCGCTGGTGTTTTCATGGCAGACTGTAGCGGGGTGGTTTGCCATTGCCTTCCCCAGTCATGACTACCTTTCTCCCAGCAAGCTGGGTACTCATTTTACCAACCTTGGAAGGATGGAAGGCTGAGTCGACCTGAGTCGGCTACCCGGGACCCAGCTTCCGCTGAGATCGAACTCAGGTCATGGGGAGAGTTTTGGTTGTAATACTGCCGCCTACCACTCTACACCACACGAGGCTCAAAAAGACAAAAGAGGTAGGTCAGAAATACCAGCATATTTTTGCTTAAAGCTCTTACTGCCAGTAGCTAAGCCTTAAGAGAGGCATTTCAACTGCAACTGTGAGAAAATGGCCTCTTGAAATTCTCCACTCTATTTGTGGGCAGAGAAATTTGGGAGACAATTTCACCTGATTTCTCCAGGGGGAGGTGAAATTCTCAACAATTTCTCACAGGTAGGGCTCCCCATTGGCAGGGCTTGTAGCAAAGCTTCTTTCTTTTTCCCGAAGGATTTTGGGTGTCTTCATGCTGCAGCAGCAGCAGCAACTGTCTTGGCAAACTGGCCCCCAGTTTGCATCCACCACAATGCAGGTGGGGGCAGTGTTATGTTCAGCTCCAGGAGTGAGGTGGTGTTGGTTCTCTGCCAAAAGCTATCCTCCAATTTCCTGAAAGTTTTCTCCCCCCCATGAATGAGGCTTCCCTTGTTCTGCCTCATTCAGGATGTTTTATCATTTATTTTTGTGGTGTTTTGAGCTTACCTAAGCACAGCTAGCCTCCCAGGCTGCCTGCACGTCCTGATCTGCAAAAGCCCTATGGGAGGAATTACCTCATGGTGCCTTAAACTGGGCTTTAATTGAAGTGTAGGATGCTGAGGAGGCTACAGGCAGCCAGAGAGATGATTGTACAATGAAAAACAGGACACTTGTGCTCACTCCTCAGTCACCTCCTAAGTAAGCTAAGCCCAAGAAACCCAGGCCCAACCCATGACAATTTCTCCGAAATTTCTTCACCATTGAATTTCTATTTGAAAGCAATTTCTCTTCTTTCCAACTGAATGAGAATGGTAAAAAAATAAATAAATGTGGGAAACATTTTCGGCACAGCACTAATTTTAGCCTTTTAGAATGGGAAATAGACTGCACAAAAGCCAGGAAACCACCAACCAAATGGTGGTTGGGGGGAAAGGAGCTGGGCCAGGGAAAGGGGCGTGGCCATCTGCAGAACCCCAGAGGGCCAGATTGCAACCCAGGTGGAACAGATTTAGCCCGTGGGCCTGAAGTTCCACACCCATGGTGACTGGGAATCAGGCATGTACTGCCTAACAATGTTATGTGAGTTGCTGTGGACTTCACCCAAGCCTTTGCTCTGGCCATCTGGTGTTATGAGAATTAATAACTGCATTATGTCTCATCACCATGAGTGATCACCATCACCAGTTAGTGGTAGACTAAGTGGGCAGCACACCATCCACCTAGTTAGTCTTCCTGACTATGATGAGATGTATTGTATGTCTATTTACATTATAGTAATGGTTTTTTAATCTTGCAGCTAGGCATGTAAATTAGCATATGCCCATTTTATGCAATCTGTAACCTCTTTTACCCTCTTTCTTTTTGGCAATGCATTTCCTCCTTTTTGGTGACACATAAGTGGCCACCTCATTCCCTAGCTAACTTGGGGCCCTAGTTATTAAACAGTAAACCCGTGACCACGGTCACACTTTACAGAGTGTGTCCATGTGTGAGTTTGAATTGTGAAACATTGCAAAGACAGAATGACACACGGATAGAAAACTACTTTATTCCAGTCTACTTTGGGGCATCATAAACAACAACAAACCCAAACCAAACTATAAAGTATGGTTAAAGTAATTGGCTTTTAAACTGTTGAGGATAATTCCAACAATTGCCCAGGGTGTAAATCATTGCATAATTTTAATTCATACCTAAATGAGTGTTGGCAGTAACATTACCTGCCTGACACACCCAGAATGCTATTACTCAATTGCACACATCCTATTGTGAGTAATTGCGTAATAATTAGTCTTTAAGCACACACTAAATTTTTGTCTGGCATGCTCAGTCCAACCCCCCACTGCAAAATAAAAACAATGTATAGCAAATCAAGTATGCTGTGATCACTGTTGCCAAGCTGGCCTTCAGGTTTAATATATATTAAGTAAAATGTTATTGCATACCCTATGTAATATTTGAACATACACCTGGCATGGCCTTCCTTCCTGCTTTATGTGTACAAAACTCACTTGCTTCCTGCACATTGATTAAAACTGACCTGGAAAGAAAACTGAATGTATATGCACACTGCAAATACAGATCAAAATGTGTAATTTGCTGGCTTTGGCTTCCACGCATCCAGTTCAGAAAAGTCTGGCTAGAAGCCTGGAAAAAAAACTTTGAATTCTGAATCTGTGCAAAAGTCTGGTTATTTTTGGAGCCCAGTGGCATTTCTGTTGTAAGATGCATCCATATATCAACACCAGTGTGTGCGCGTGTGCGTCTGTGTGGAATCGGACTAGGAAAAAAGTATTGTACAGTGAGTACAGGGAGATAGGATTGTGCCTCAATGTGATCATCCAAATATGGAATCTGGAGAAAAAAGTTCTTTGTATAGAAATATCGTAAATTTCTGATCTCATGTAAAAATATTTAGAACTGTGGCCTATCTAGGGTTAGGACCTGTGGCTGTCAAGCGTCCACAGTGGGCATCAATGCACAATCTTCATCAAATACGACTTGCCTTCATTGCTTTTTTGAATGTGTGTGCCTGCCTGCATGTGTGAGTCGGGGATTCTGTTCTTTTGTGGGGCACAGTCCATCAAAAGTAAGTCACTTCTATTGAGGGCAATGGAATGGGACTCATTCACAACTATATTAAATCAATGGAGCCAAGTTGAAACACCTTTTGTGGAGGCTATGCCCATAGCATGAACTACAAGCCTACTGCCAAGCTGAGCCCTTGGTAACTATTAAGCTAAAATTCACAGCCATTCTTTTAAAGAAAAAAACATAATGTTATTAAAAACAATCCCTGAGCTTAAGTTCCCCTGATTTTAAATGAGATAGGCAGACTAATTCTCAAAAAGCTATGCTAACGCAGATACCTTTATTATCATTAGGGATGATTATATTACTTATTAAGGCAAGCAACAAGGGATGAAATTATATCCTGCTCCACTTGGGAGCTCTCCGGGGGTATCTGGTTGGTGGAGACAGAATGCTAGACTAAAGATGCACTGATCTAGCATGGACATTTCTCAAATTCTTGTAATAATTTCTGTTCACATATTTTAGAATCGCAAATACAGACCACCCTCAACTTACTAAACTTTGGATTGTTCTACTGAAGTCATTGGAAATAGTGCTGGTTATGGGCTTGGTTCTCATCCATGTAATTGTTGAAATTTCTACCTTGACTTCAGTGAGATCTAAGTGACATCCATTGGGTCTTTTAAGAAAACAGGATTTAGGTAAGCTCAGAGAAGCTGATCCACAAACAATTAAGCCCGTAAATTGGGTTTAGGTTGATTTAGTGTGCAATCCTATCATCACTTACCTGGGAGTAAGCACCAGTGAACTCAATGGAACTTACTTCTCAGAAGACATGTATAGGATTGTGCTGTTAGGGCACAATTCTATTGATTGTGCCCCCGCTTTTCAGAAGCCTCTAAGCTCAGAGGCTTCCAGGATTCCTATGCCCTGCTAGGCTGAAGCTGGCAGAGCGGTAGGAGCGGCCGAGGCAATCTTCGCCTCCCTGTCCTCCGTCTTTGGCAATTTTCACTAGACAGGCTTTTCAGCTCGTCCATCGAGGGGGCTTTGGAGGGGGAGGGAAGGAAGCTGGAGGAGGTCAGGGTATCCTTCCCTCCTCACCCACCGGAACACCCCCTTTCTTCCTTTTCTGATTTTCTGACCTTGGAGGGCAGCTGTTGAAGTTCTTTCCATGCTGGCTGTGAGGAGGAGGGGGTGGATCTCCGACTCCCCCTTCTGAGGTCAGAGCACTGTCTCTGACCTTGGAAGGGTTTTTCCGAGCAATCCTATGGTCCCTGGGACACTCGCCCAGGGACCATAGGATTGCTCTCTTAGTCTCCCTGAAGTAAATGGCTTTGAACTAAATGATCCAGTTTAAGTGATCTGTGGTTTAAGCTATAGCTTATGTAGCCCATGGATTTCAGATCAACTACACTGGTGTAGCCTTATTAAAGAAAATGGTGTAGCCTTGTTACTCCAAAGTAAATGATGCAAAGACTATAGCTGTAGACAGTTTTGGAAAAACAAACCAACCTAAATTTGACAGTATTGGGGAAAGATTTGGTATGCCACTTTTTAATGCTACTGTTTCTGTCCAGGCACACCAAAAATAAGAGAGTGGGAAAGTAGCCAAATAAACTACCCATCATCTTACTGTTTCTGCTTTATCTTCCATGTCAGAAAAGACCAAACTCCTTTAAATCTATTTTGATTTTAAATTAAACAAAAACAAACAGAAAAATAATAATAATTGCACCTGGCCTGACAAAAGTGACTTGCTTGCTTGATGTGATTTCAGGCGGCTGGGATATTAAAACCCTGAAAAAGGAGGTTTATAATGGAAATGCTGACAGACTATTAACTATAGCATCGCTGTTCTAATAAATGGAATGGGCTGTCGTAATCTCTAGTTCATAAATATGCAAATACAAGGCAGAGGATTTGCTCCAAAGGATGTCTCTATAATTTTAACTGACCTTTACTGATACGAAACGAGCCTGTTGCTTCTGGTTTCACACATTAAATACAAAGTACTAACTATTTTGCTTCCGGGAGCTTGGCCTGTTTGTCCTGGAAAGGGTGTCAAAATTTCCACCTTGTTCAATGGAAGCAAAGCTGGGCCCTTAATGTCAATACAAGGTTGAAAGTCCCAATCACTGAGCAAAAACATTCTTGGCTGCAAGCAATTTTGATTTTGTACACATTCATATTCATGCCAAAATTGTTTGCGGAATTAATTATTCTTTTTGGTGGGGAGGGGGGAGAATTCAAATGCCTCTTTTCCATTCATGTGTCAAAGACCCCTCTGACCTGCCAAAATTCAGTCAGTCACTCAATGATAAACAGCCCATCAACACAATGATATCGATGTTGAATATTTTCCAGTTTCTAGCTTTGGGCCAAATGGAGGTAAATTCAATGACTTAATATTTAATAACCTTAATGTAATTTGTTTTTGTGTCTCTCATTCGACGGGAAAGAATTGGATGGCTTGCAGTTTTGCAGATTTCAAACCTGCGCCCTCCCTTAATTATTTTAAGCTATTCATCCTGGTATCTGGCCCACTGATGCTCAGCCAAATTGCCAGCAGGGGAGAGATCTGTCCAATCCTGAAGCTAAATGAGTCACTGAGAGTCAATCTGTTTAGTTTCTCTTGCTGCTGGGGGTTCCTCTGCCCTGGTCTCATTCTGCTCCAGTCAGAAAGAGGGCTTGAGGGCTGGGCTTTGGCTGCCTCCTGTTTCTCCATCTCAGCTCTGTTCGTCGCAGCTGTTCATGGATTCTGACTGGCTGGACATGCAGCCACAGATGCTTTGATCTCAATGCTACACGGTTCTTGCTCTGACAGAAAATGAAGACATCCTGGCCTTCTTGAGGTTGCTGTTGCAGTAGTTTATCAGGCATCTAGATAGGAAGTGAAGCACATAGAGAAGAACATTTCGTTTGGCATACAACCTCCCACAGTTGTGTTCTCAGGTCCCAGGATTCAAACAGAACCTTCCTACTCAGGGAGACAGCCCAAGATATCTCTGGTAAAGTACCTTCTTCTCTCCCTGCCACCTTATACTCCCAGACATGTCAGAAGTATTAATATACTTAAAATGAAAACACAGTGTATATAATCTCTAAACTGGGAATTTAAGGGACTTGCTGTACTTTCTAAGAAGCAAAAATTCTACGGTTCCTTCCTTTCTTCAGAGTCATGATTCAATTACGCAAAACTATGCACCAGGCTTAAGAACTTGGCGTAAGATTAAGATAACTGGTATTTTCATGGTAAATGATTAAATTAGCTGATGCTGTTTTATCCTGAACTTTGCCATGGTGGCCGACATTTTTATGAAATGGATGTTGAAGATGGCTGGTAATCTAAAATGCTCTGTGCCTCCCATCTTTCAAAGCATTTGAACAGCTAAAGAGCCATCCTGCTTTTGTTTGATTTGCAAGAGGACAAGCCTTGGTGTTCCTTCATCCTGGCACAACAAAATGTTTTGGGTATATACCTGCAACTGGAATATGGGTGCATCTTTATTTCTGCATATTCTTGGAGTGGGGACATGAGAGAGGTGCATAAAATTATGCATGGTGTGGAGAAAGTGGATAGAGGAAAGCTTTTGTCCTCTCCCATATTACTAGAACCCAGGTCATCCAATGACACCGAATGGTGGGATGCAGGATAGACCCCATTTTTCTTCACACAATAGTACTTCTTCACACAGCACATAGTGGGGACACATGTGATCTTGAGATTGGCTGCCTACCTCCAAGACAGCATGGAACAGGGGACCCCCATTTCCTTTTTGAAGACTCAGTGGGTAATATCCAATTGTGTCCCAGCACTAGTGCTGATGATGTTGAACTCTTGTAAAGCAAAACTTGCACAACAGAACTAGCACTTGCGAGGTCAATGGGAAAAAGTGGCAATTTGTCATTGAAATTTGGAAGCAAATTGCTGCCTTTTCCCATTGCCCTAGTAAACACTCATTATGTTTCGCAAAGGTTGGTTTATGCTAGTGCAACATTGTTAGTGCTAGCATTGGGCACAATTATATTCTACCCGGTGTATAGATTTTTTTCCATATTCAGAGTCTTACTGATCACCGTAAGTAAGGTCAAGTAGGAATGTATATTTATGGAATGTATATTTATATTGTGATTTTATTTTTTGCCACCTGGATTGCCTTAGGGCTATGAATGAATTATATAAATTTAAGAAATAGAATATAGAATCTTATCTATCTGCAGATAAGGTAAGATTAGGTGAGATAAGGTAAGATATTTTTCCTGTGGGACAAATTAGCTAGAGAAAAACAACCCTCTTTTGTATTACCAGTATTTGGTATTTTCTATGTCTTTTGTATTTCTTCTGCCAAACTGAATATAACCAGATTAGCAGCATATGGCTTGGCTGTCTTGCTTGAGTCATCTGGAACTATTTTGTCTGTAGGCATCTGTCTATAGTACACCCATTGTCTGCCAAAAGTAGGGGTGTACAAAACTCTTACCTGGCTCTGTGCCAGGCAATCCGCAGTGGGGGGGAGGCGCTCCGAGGAGCCACCAGCCAGGGCCACCTGCAGCTGGACATCTGGCTGCTGGGCTGCACAGGGACGCAAATGGTGGCTGCCGTAGCCGCCGCCATTTGCGTACGTGTCTTTAGCCGTGATAGGCTACATAAATATATATAATAGGCTTCCTATTGCCGTGATAGGCTATGTATATATTTACGTAGCCTATCACAGCAAAAGACAGGGGAGCAAATGGCGGCTGCTACACCATTTGCGCCCATCTTTTGCCGTGATAGGCTATGTAAATATATACGTAGCCTATCACGGCTAAGGACACGGATGCAAATGGTAGTGGCTACACCATTTGCATCCCTGCCCTGAGCCGTGATAGGCTACATAGATACTTACGTAGCCTATCACGGCTTGCCAGGGACGCAAATGGCGGCCGGCGTAGTGGCTGCCATTTGTGGCTGCAGCCCGGCAGTGGCTGGAGCCACTGCTGCTGCCGGAGCCACCGCCACCGGAGCCGCCACCACTGCTGCTGCCGCCGCAGCCAGGTAGGCTCCGTTTCGTGGGGCTTTCGCGGGGTGGTGGGGTGGGTTGCTCTGTTCCACCATGGATTCCGGGGGGCCAAATTCACTGGAATTCGGCCTCCCTGGGATCCGTGGTGGAATTCTCTAACATCCCTAGCCAAAAGAAAACTGATCTGCATTGCATAGAATGATCCACACGGGCAGTTAGCGGATAGATGGGTTCCGTCTTTGATTCAAGGGGTGGGCCAGATGAATTTTGGTGTTTTTCATAATGTGCCTTATCCTGTATCATAAAATTCCTTTATTATATGTGCTGATGTGGTCATCACTGGCTGTCATGTGTAGAACCATGATAAGAGTACTTCCAACAGATAATATACAGACATCATGTTACCTGGGCTTCGCATAAGTGGTCAAAATGCTGTGATGAGCAAGAGAACACTCTCTTTTCTCTTGTTCAGAGCATCTAACCTTTCATAAATGTTTAGCCATGGTTCCATGAGACGTCTGCATGATGGGAATTCCACATCAATTCTAACCAGGCGCTGCTAATCATAAATAACTGAATAGGACAAAGAACTCATTTTCTCTATTCACACCTTGGATATTATATCAGTTCCAATGCAACAAATAACATTTCCATTCTAACAGAACATCTTCCATAGCTGAGAGAAAAAACAAAAACAACCAAAGAACCCCTGAATGGGTCATAGCATTGCACAGTGAGAGCAGTTATTTCAATGGCCTTTTTTTTGGCAGTTTTTCCCCCTATGAAAATTATGTATTTTGGGTTAAAAATGTTAGGCAAATGTTCGTTGACAGCATGACTCAAACTATCAGGAAAATGATAGTTTTCTGACTGAATGTGGAACTCAAAAGTTGTTTGAGCATATTCATCTTGATACGGTCACCTTTCATTTGGAATGCCCAAACTTGCAACCGATTGCACCCTGTCAGTCATACCACAGTCAGAATTGTGAGGATAGTAATGCTGTGCATGTTCTTTGTATTCTACGGGTGGGAGCACACATGCTTATCCCCTTCTAGAGAAAGCTCCAGTGTTGGTAGGAGGATTTTCATGTTCCCATTGGAGCACAATCAGTATGCTTATTTGCAGAGCTAACTTCTGTCCCCAAAAGTATTTTTAATAAATGAGGACCTGGAATCATTTGTCCTCAGTGCATTTGCCTGTCATCAACACCACCACAGTATCCTGACAACTCTAGCATAGGTGCGTCAGCATCGCTGCACACCTACCTGGGCGATGCAGCAATTATTGCACACCTACCAGGGCCATGCCAATCCCCAGAACCTCTGGATCCTGCACATTGTTGTTGGTGCCTGTTCACCTGCCCTCTCCTGAGTCAATGAGCAGGCAAGCAAGCAGTGAGAGGAGCAAGGAGAATGAATGGGATAAGGCATTTTGCATGCCTTATCCCGTGGTTAAACTTTCTTAGTGCCTATCTTTGTCCGGGCCAGAGCAAGAAGCAGGTGAAGAAGGAGGTTGCCATGGTGAAGAGGAGGAGCAAGTCCAAGGGGCTTTTGTTAGTGGGCCCCTGTTGGGGTGTGCGCCCTCGGCAGGTGCCCAATCAAGCCTATCCTTGACGCCAGCCCTGAGCTGCTCTACTCCTCCCATTTCTTCTTCTTTTCTTTCTTCTTCTTCTTCTTTTTTTTTTTTTTTTTAAAAAAAACAACAACACACATTTTGAGAGGGAGTGTATTCATGGGTGATTATCCAGAGACAGAGGGGATGAGTTGGATGGCAGAGCAGGGGAGGGGTGAGAAAAAAGAGTTTGTCTTCTATGAAATAGGTTTCTGTTGGTGCTGAAAACTGGCCTCAGAGGGGTTATTTAGTGTGTTTGAGATCAGACCCCACCTCTACCTTGTACTTAGTCTTTTAGGCAGATTACTCATCCTTTGTGACTAGCCACATCTCCCACAGCAGCCGTTTTGTGGTGGTACCCAGGACTGTTTCTCAAGTTGCCCAATGTGCCCATAGGCCCAAAGAGGTTGCTTACCCCTGCCTTATCCTCTCTCTCCCTCTCTTTCTGGGATGTGGTGCAAAGTGGGCCCAGAGGAAGGGAGCTGCTGAAACAGCAGTCAGAAGGAGGGAGGCATTCAGGGAGAAGCTGAAGGAACAGCAATGAGAAGGAGAGGGCCCAGTGATAGCACTTTGCTCAAAATGTCCTCAAAACCTGGAACCAGCACTGCATAATCCCATGGCTTGTGGAACTGTACTAGTGCCACAGCTAAAATGGCTCATCCTAAGCAATTTATTGCAGGATACAGGAGGTTTTAGGATGCGGTTACCATGTGTTAAAAATTCTTCCAGTGAACTGAATACAAGCAGATCGGCAACATCACAAATTAATAAGCTAATGTTTATCTATTGACCTACATAAAATATAGATAAATCATTAACATTGTCTTCCAGCGCAAACATATATGCATTTAATTTAGACCTAATGGGGTATGAGAGGGAGGCATATGCTGCTACTGCTTTAATCATGCTTTTAGCTTTATTGTCTAGCACAAACGCTGTTTTTCCATATTAGAAAATCATGGGAATAATCTGTTTTCTAATCCAATATGTGATGGCAATCATTCATTATTGAAGTAGGAAAGCAAAAATGGTAGTAACAAATGTGGACATATTTTGAGGTTAAAAAAATGGTGGGAAAACATCCAACACATAGGAAACACTTTTTGGTGTAATATGGTTTTATGTTATTGTTAATTCTTAATACTTAAAAGTATCCAAGGCAGTTTGCAACCTTTATTGGCCAAAGGTTTTCTCTGAGCAGAAATTCTCAGGATCAAGTTGCTGTGTTTTAAAAATTCTTCTGCTGAATTAAATACAAGTGGAAATTAATAAGTTAATGTTGATCTATTGAACAACATAAAATATAGATAAATCATTAACTTTGTCTTCCAGTGCAAACATATATACATTTAATATTATACCTAATGGTGTATGAGAGGAAGGCATACACTGCTACTGTACAGCACCGTACCAACGGTACTACATTCCCCGGGGTGGATCAACACCTTCCTGACTAAGGGTACATGAAGATATAGCACTTAATATAGACGAGATGGAGGTACTGTGAGTAGGGAAACTGATTAATCCGGATAGAGGATTACATCTGGTCTTAGATGAGGTTACACTCCACCTGAAGAACCAAATGCACAGCTTGGGAGTACTCTTGAGCACAGCACTCACTGGGGAAGCTCAACAATAACCCACAGTTCAACAACAATCCATGGTCAACCCACATTCAATTTTGAGTGTGGGTTATCGTGTTGTGTGAACCCAGTCACTGACTGGTAGCAACTCTCCAGGGTTTCAGGAAGGAGTTTTTCCAGCCTTACCAGAAAATGCTGAGGATTGAGCATTGCCCCTCAGTACTGGATGTTGATGCTGGCAGGAGATGATGGAGGGTGCCCATATACGAGGAACCTTTCATATGTTATATTGGTAACATGGGAACTAGAAAGGGGGAAGTGCCTTTGGAATGGCAGCCTCCAAGGTAACATATGAAAAAGGCCTGGTTCTGTTACAATTCTGCTGTCTCTGGTGGAATTACTCATAATTTACATCAAATGGGAGCACAGAATGTGAAATAACACCAGCTCTAATATATTCTGCAAGACAGTCTTAAGATATTTAATTCACTACCAGAAAGTGATTGGCAGTCCAATACGCCTTTGCGTGCCTTCACTTTCCTGATTCGGCTCCTGTAAGCGGCTCTACCAAAACAAATAGGATGTAATTATGGAGATTCAAAAATGTGCAAAGCTAGTATATGTGCTTCTTCTTTGTTAATCATGACCTAGTGTGATGGATGCAGTGTGTGTGCAAATCAAATAACATTATTCTTCCTTCTGCTGAAAGTTAAATTTATTAGCAATTAAAACTGGGGTAGAAGAGAGAACAAGCCCCCACTTCTAATTCCGCCCTCCAAAATCACACAATGAGTGACTGCATTATTTGTGGATGGTTAATATCTACTAAGAGCGTTAACAGTGTTGATATAACTGCAACACTTAAAAAAAATTACAAAGTTTCCAGTGTTGAGATTATTTCTACTCTAATTAAATCAGGGCCCTTTAGCCAACAATGAGAAGAAAATTAAAATGTTGGAGCCTATCCTGCGCCAAATGTTTACAATGCCTTTCCTTCTCCCTGCCTATCCAGTTGGTGAGCATCTGTTTGAGCCAAGCCTTGGCCATGTGAGCGAGTGGGAGAAGATTGAAGGCACATCCTTTCTGGTCATGTGTCTAGTGAGTGGTGACGGCCTACAGGGCATGGCATTCTGCAACCTGACTGGCCTGTAGGATGGAGTGCCCATGTGCTTGGAAGAAATGTCAGGTTTGGAACTTTTTGTTACAGGTCCTGCGTATATTCAGGGTTGCTGATTTCAGCCTTCTTCCAAACACAATTCTGAAACCAGGTGATGTTGGGACTACATCTGAGTTGCCTTAGTGCACAAGCATACACCTAGGGGCCATCTACACAGCACCGCTTTCAACATTCATTCCATCGTAATTGTGCAGCATTGCAGCTGTGAATTAGCTTCTGCTGTGGTACACGCACGATTTACTGAGGACTTCTCCAACGGAAAAATCCACTGTGCCCTGACACATGGCCGTTAAAGTGAATTAAACTGTGGCAGTTGCGCTGCTCTTTCTTTTTTTTACCATTATATTTAAATGCGCAGCCATGCAGCTATGTGACGGTGGGGGTGTGACACTTTGGGTTATAGTGGCTGTTCTGTATTTTAGGGGTTCTTTTGTGTCTGTCCGTTCCTCTTTGGTAAGATGTGGTAGTCTGCTTCTTCGTTACCTTGCCAACTGTTTGTACACAATCACAGAGGCAGTCGTCCAGGCCAACACTCTCGTGATGGTTCGCACAGGCGAAGGGCATGCCCATGTGAGAGGTACGTGCCTACCCATCATTCCAAAATGCATCCCTCTGAGCTTTGGGTGTGCCTCTCTGTTACTGCACAGCTGCAAAGGAACAGGGAGGAATGGGGAGGAGTGAAAAGGCATCACAGATGGATGCAATCACTAAGTATGCCTACTTCATGCTAGGGATGTACGAAAGTCACTTACCTTTTTGCGGATTCTGTTCATGGTGGGGGGGAGGCGTTCTGTCCCTCCCCCCAGAATCCTTGACGGGGGGGAGGCGATCCGGTCCTCCCCCCTGGAATCCTTGATGGCCGGCTGTGCTCTGCGGCGGCTCTGCGGAGCACCCGGCCAGGCCCAGGCCAGGGCCGTCTGCAGCCGGATTTCCGGCCGCGGAGGGCTCTGGGTAAAAAACAAAACAAAAAAATGCGTACGCAAATGGCGGCGGCTACAGCCGGCGCCATTTGCGTTCCTTATTTTTTGCTGTCTTAGTCTATGTAAATATTTACGTAGACTAAGACGAAGAAAAATAAGGAAGGCAAATGGCGGCGGCCATAGCCGGCGCCATTTGCGTATGTGTTTTTTTTTTTTTTTTACCCAGACGTGATAGGCTACGTAAGTCTTTACGTAGCCTATCATGTCTATGGGGAAAAAAAAGAGAAAAAAACACAGACTGCAAATGGCGGCGGCAGCAGCCGGTCAGAAGGCCAGCCGCCACCGCCGCCACCGCTGAAGCCGCTGCTGGAGCTGCCGCTGTCTGAAACATCCGTCCCAGGTAAGTCTCATCCCGGGGGGGATCCGCGGGGGGCGGGGGGGTGTGGCAGGCCGTTCCGCGATGGATTTCGGGGGGCCAAATGCACTGGCATTCGGCCTCATCGAGATCCGTCACGGAATTCTCTGACATCCCTACCTCATGCCCACCGCAAAATGCAAAGTCAGTTTGAGGAAGGGACAGACAGCTCAGCAACTCTGGTAAACCTGCAGCAAGCTAAAAAAAATGCAGCAAACGCCTCTGCGGAACTCTGTATTTTCCCTGTGAAAGCCATGGTTTTGCTGCAAAGTGGCGACTGTGTTGTATGTCCCAAAGGTCCTTGGACCGCAACAGCCCTGGAGTCAATTGCTCATGTAGACAGGTCTCTAGACATGGAAAGTGGGTTTAGTATGGTTTGCCTTGCTTTTAACTGACCATGTTAGTTTAAATATCATTATGTTTTTAAGGGTGCAGTCCTATGCATGTTTAGACAGAAAAAAGTCCTACAACTCCCAGCACGCACTGGAATTTCAGCAGTAGGTGAAACAAGGAATTGACTTCATCTAGGAGCATGCCTAGGACTATGAATATTCCTGATTACATCACTGATACTGAAACTGATACTGGGCAAGCCAATCAGTATTCTGAGAACATCAGCTTTCATTGTAAAACCACAAAAAGAAGCAGGTTTCTATCCATTAAAGCTTGAATGCTAGGCTAGAAATTACTACTCCTACCATGACTACTACTGTTATTATTAACAACATTTTAAATCCACTCTTCTTCGAACATAGAAAGCTGCCTTATACCAAGTCCGACTACTGGTTCATATATGGCACTTTCCTTGGAGGTGCTGGGGATTGAACCTGAGACCTTCTGCATGCAAAATGAGTGCTCTGCCTCTGGGCCACAGCCCCAGGATTGCACACATGGCTCTCCCTGCCCCATCCCATTTGATCTGTAGGGATGCCTGGAGAACTCATAGAAACCAGGTGGGATGGTGAGAGGGCTGAAGAGGATTGCTCGTGGTCAGGGAATGGAGATTTAAGAACTTACTGTATCCCTCCTTACTGCTAGAAGGATCAGGTTAAACCATGAAAAGCAAATTTACTTGATTTGCATCCTACACAGGAATAGTGAACTCATTCCCCAAGTCCGGATCCTTATGAACTCAAATTGCACCATAGGTCACAGGTGAAGCACATTTCCCAATCAGCAGGCAGTGCTCCATACCCACCCTTCCCCTCCACACAGCTGGGGTGGAGAAAACTCAGAGTTTTCAGAAGTATAAAGAAACTTTAGGGAAAAATCTCTTAAGAGGAAGACCACCTCCTCCCCCCAAAGAGCCCAGTGAGGACTGAGCATGCCCAGTGGACATGGAATGCTGACTGACTCTTGATGTGGGGTGGGGGAATAAAAAACCAGAGGGAGAACGAATGGAGTGGAATATCCCAGAAGAGGGCATGGCTGCCTGGCTGGCGCCTGGAACAGGAGCACTCAGCACTGCAGCATTTTGTTACAGGTTCCGTGTACACTCAGCGTTGATCATTTCAGCCTCCCTCCAAATAGGATTCTGAAACCAGGTTTTGTTGGGACTGAATCAGAATTGCCTTAGTGCACAAACACACACCTAGACATGGAAATTGGGTTTAGTATGTTTTGCCTTGCTTTTAACTGGTTTGGATATTGGTTTGGATATTGTTAAGTTTTTAAGGGTGCAATCCTATGCATGTTTAGACAGAAAAAAGTCCTACAACTCCCAGCATTCCCCACCACAAGACATAGTGAGGGCCACCAGTTTGGATGACTTTAAAAGGGGGTTAGACAAATTCCTGGAAAAGGCTATCAATGACTACTAGTCCTGATGGCTATATGCTACCTCCAGTAATCAGAGACAGTATGCCTATGTACACCAGTTGCTGTGAAACATGGGTGGGAGAGAGCTCTTGCACTCATGTCCTTCTTGTGGATTTCCTGTGGGCAGCTGGTTGGCCACTGTGTGAACAGAATGCTGGACTAAATGGACCCTTGGTCTGACCCAGCTAGGGATGTATGAAAGTCACTTACCTTTTCGCGGATTCTGTTCATGGGGGGGGGGGGAGGCATTCCATCCCTCCCCCCGGAATCCTCAACGGGGGGGGGAGGCGATCCAGTCCTCCCCCCTGGACGCCTCGATGGCTGGCTGTGCTCCGCGGTGGCTCCACGGAGCAGCCGGCCAGGCCCAGGCCAGCGCTGTCCGCAGCCAGATTTCCGGTCGCGGAGGGCTCTGGGTAAAAAAAAACGCGTCCGCAAATGGCGGCGGCTATGGCCGCCGCCATTTGCGTCCCTTATTTTTCGCCGTCTTAGTCTACGTCAATATTTACGTAGACTAAGACAAAGAAAAGAAAGGGAACGCAAATAGCGTAGTGGGCACTATTTGCATTCCCCTTTCTTTTCTTCGTCTTAGTCTATGTAAATATTGACGTAGACTAAGACAGCGAAAAATAAGGAACGCAAATGGCGGAGGCCATAGCCACCACCATTTGCAATGTGTTTTTTTTTTAAAACCCAGATGTGATAGGCTACGTAAGTCTTTACGTAGCCTATCATGTCTATGGGGGGAAAAAAAGAAAAAGACCAGACTGCAAATGGTGGTTGCGGCAGCCGGTTGGAAGACCAGCCACTGCCGAAGCCGCCGCTGGAGCCGCCGCCATCCAGAACATCTGCCCCAGGTAAGTCTCATCCCGGGGGGGATCCGCGGGGGGCGGGGAGGTGGCAGGCTGTTCCGCGATGGATTTCGGGGGGCCGAATGAACTGGCATTCGGCCTCACCGAGATCTGTCGCGGAATTCTCTGACATCCCTAGACCCAGCATGACTCTTCTTATGTTTTATGGAGAATCTTTACCCATGTACAGTTGTTCTGGCAAACTTGCAGACATGAGGTATGAGAGTGTAGATTGGGGTAGGGCCACCAGTTTGGTCCTTCCGTCCTCTCCACGCATGGTGGCCACACTTGGAAGATATGTCTAGGTAGGGCTTAAAATAGCTGTGACGGCTAATTGAGAGCTAACCTAGCAGCATCACATTTCAGGCTTTCTAGATTCCTTAAGCCTCAGTGAGGGGAAAAATCCTTCCTTCCTTTTGCACAGGATAAAGCAGCTTCATTTCAGATGACCAACTTTCTCACTGCTGGCCACCACTTCCCTGACTTAATCATTTGCACATATTATCCCATAGCCTTACAGTGATAGGCCAGTGTGCACATATTTCAGGGGGGTGGGAAAAGAATTTGTGATGGCTGATATTTGAATGTGGGACTTCCCAGCTTATTCTCATAGCCACTATGTTAGACTGCTCTACCTGTGAGATTCCAAGCAGAATGTATGGAAGCCCTATTCAGGCATTATGCCCCCATTGTGTGAGGGGAAGAGCCAGGCTGTGCTAGCTGGCTTTGCCCCCACTGTCCACATGTAGAGTGGCCATTTGTGAATTGCCAAAAAAAGAGGAAATGCATCACTGATTTGCATAATATTTGCATTTGCTAATTCACATAACTTTAAATAGAAATAGAGTACATCTCACTAGAGGTTGGAAGACTGTGACTAGGTGACTTGTGTGCCTCCCTGTTCAATCCAGGTGCCAAATGTGGATGGGATTCAGTTCTTATGGTTCTTTAACTTTCTACTGGGCTTGGACAGGACAGCCCTTCAAATAGAGGACTTACAAAAGGGGACACCAGGCTACCTTATCCATGTATTGTGGGAGGGGGAGTTCTGAAGTGGGGAGTCTGCTCTATGCAGGTAGGCTCCCCTTGTGATTTAGAACCCCAGACAATCAGGGTTCTAAATCATATGGGGATCCTACAGGCATTGAGCAGACCTTCTCTCTCAACACATGAAGAACATTGGGGCTTGGCACTGGGTTTGAGGTGGAGGGTGCAGGACTAGTGAGCACGGTGCTACTCCCTCCCCCCAAGATTCTAATAGCATGTGGGGAGAAAACAAGAATAAGTCCCAAGTAATATGCCATCATGGTTAATTCCATCACTGTCTGACAGGGTGGAAGCCTTTGCATTGGCATCCCATTTGTCCATTTGTTTGAAATACAATAACTTTGTAGAGCACTGAGGTATCACAATGGAATTAGGTGCACACATCTGGGGTACAATCAAGTAGCCAGCTCTTCCCCTGGGCCTGTTTTCAAAGGGGCAGGAGGTATGTGTTTCTGAGAGGTGGTGGGGGGTGGAAGGAAAATGCCAAATACAATGTACTTCTCTTGAAGAGCCTGAGATAATGGAATGGAAGCTGGCATGCATTTTCAGGTCAGTATTCCGCATTTCATTACTGAACCTCCTGCATTCATTTTCAGGGCCCCCAGGGAAGATATAAAACACAATACAAAGCAATATATGCCTCGAATATTGAGCTATCAGGAACAAAATTTGGGATATACATTCAGGACACAAGGATACATTTCATGTTCAAACCCATGCTGTACCCGCACAACCATTTTCAACAGGGCTACGAAAGAGAGGGAGACCTCTCATGGTGCATTGCTTGCTTCAGGTGCACCGACCTAGAAATCGCTGGCACATCTAGTGCATCATAAATATTGCTTCTTATGCAGCCATGAGAAGTCTGTCTTGACAAGTAGATTCTTCCCTAACTAACTAAATGATTCAGGGACTTTGGATCGGGCATTAATATCTGATACAAAAGCATCCCTAGCTGCTATTATATCTAGCAGAAAGGATAATGAGGACTCTGTTTTAGGGGAATCAACCTGCTTATTGGCAAGTAAACCAGTCTGCAACCAAACCCCCTTCCATACACACACAGTGGCACAGCTTTCTCAGCTAAGCACCTCCATCATAACCAGACATATCCTAGACATCAGAGGCCCATCTGTGCAAATGTCATTGCAGTTGTTCAATTGCAGGCAGCCAGCTTATCTGGAGTAAACAGAGTCACACTGCAGATTTTAATCTTGATCACCAGGTTCAAACAATAATTGCAAGACTTCTACAATTTTGAAGGGTGCGTGTGTGTGTAGAGGGCAATCACCAGAACAGAAGCATATGATCTCACACACTGACCCTTTAGAAAGGCCAATATATTGTAAATATATTGGAGAGCCTCCATCTTGGCCTGGTTATCCATATATCCTGGGCATTTGCATTTCACTGTTTACTTTCCCATGTGGATACAAGCCAGAACAACCCAATTTAACTAACACTCCTTTACCCAAACCTCTACAAGCAGGTTCACACATGCCTAGTTATCACTCGAGAACTTCAATATGAAGCAATAGCTTCCAGGAGTCAAATGGCTATGACCGATAACATACCACAGACATAACAAATACACACAGTCTCAAATGCAATGCTTTTCAGTGGAGTCTGTTAGATAAAAAGTCCTTGCTTTCGGTTTAGAAGAAAAGAATGCCAGGCAGGCAGCAGTGGATCCAACACTATTTTATTGAACGTTTTGCAAAACGGGTGCAGAGCAGTCTGGATCCCGAGACACTTGTACAAAAGCCCTTTATATCATATCGCTTCTATTGTTCTTACCAGTAACCAATGAAACAGTTAGTACATCGGCTCACTAAGTTAATATCCAATAAACAGTCACTATCAGCTTACCAAGCCGTTAGTCATGAGTGCGTCAGTATGATTCCCTTTTTGCTCCGCCTATATTTTCCCGCCACTCAGGCTCTTACGTAACTTGAGACGCCAATGGTTATGGAGTCTCCTTTTTTTTCTAACAATTCCCTCCTTTAAGTCTTTATTCACGTCTTAAAGCATTTAAAACGGAGTTTCTTTATCAGCACAATAAAGCAAGAGCATCTGTTTTGACAGAGCGGTTTCAATTAACCGCTGGGATAAGCTTCTAGCGCAGGGGATAATGCAACAACCAAATAACACTAAAACTCCTATCATCACTACAAGCGAAATAAGGATTGAGGCTGCTAGGTGTTTCCATTTTCCAAACCATCTCTCCAACCAGTCAGTCACGGGGTTGTTAATCCCTGAATTCTCGGCTAATTCTTCAGACAAGGCGGTGAGACCCTGCAAAGCCCTTGTTACCGTGCCATCTGGGGCAGTGTTGTTAGGGATGAAGGTGCAACACCGTCCACCTAGCATGACACAAACCCCTCCTTTTTCTGCTAACATCATATCAAGAACACGCCGATTTTCCCAAGCCATTTGGCTGGTGGCATCTAGCTGCTCAGCCAATCCTTTTACAGCATCTCGAGTATAGTTTATAAACCTCTGTTGATTATAATAAACGTAATTGATCCAATCTACATTTTTGTTAATGGTCACCCACCAAAACAGGGTAGATTCAAATCCTGCAGAAATTTGATTTCTTCCTTTGAACTCATCTGGCACTCTCCTTGGTACTCCTATGGAGTCAATATATATTTGATCATCAAAAGGGGTTACTGATCGTTTCTGCCGGGGTTGGCCAGTCTTCTCTGCTGGATGGTACGCAATTGAAAAGGGGACTGCCAACTGAACTAACCCACAAGCTTTACACACGAGTGGCTGGTTGGTCCCACCAAATAAGGCCCCTCCCACCCTTCCTTTAAAGCTTCTTTATTCCACTTTTTCAGCAACACCTCGTCTCCCGTCTGGAAGAGATGGATAGGTGCATCTAACGGCAGTCTCTGAAACGGAACGGAATAAGCTCGTAGCTGTGAAAGAACAGACTGTAGAGAAGTCAACTGATCCCTTAGCATCTGATCACCCACCTCCCACTTGACTTCCTCCCTCCTTCCGCAGTGTACCCGAGGCGGGAACCCAAACATCAGTTCAAAGGGGGACAATTTTATGTCCTTTCTTGGCATCCTTCGAAGCTTCGTTAAAGCTATTGGCAGAGCCTCAACCCAAGTGAGCTTCACCCCTCGTTGGAGTTTGGTTAAAGTCTCCTTGAGGCTCCGATTGATTCTTTCAACCTGTCCACTTGCCTGGGGCCTCCAGGGGCAATGTAAATGCCACTCTACTCCCAGAGCTTGTGCCAGCCCCCGTGTAATAACTGAGGTGAAATGTGAGCCCTGATCGGACTCTATAACTTCGGGCAGGGAGAACCGGGGCACCACCTCCTGTAACAATTTAGCAACAACAGTTTTAGCTTGGCAGTTCCTACATGGAAACACCTCTACCCACCCTGTCATTTGACATACTATTACAAGCAAATACCTGTAACCCCTACATGGTGGCATCTCAGCAAAATCAATCTGCGCCCTCTGGAAAGGATAGTAGGCCCATGGTCGCCCTCCTTTTGGAGGAGGGGGTGCCCTGGGAGGGTTGGTTTTCTGGCAGACTTCACAGGTTGCGGCTAGTTGGTGGGCGCATACAGTTAAGCCAGGGGAGACAAACAGCCTCTTGCAATAGTCGATCATGGCTGATGCTCCAGGGTGTCCAAGAGAATGGTGAACTTGCTCTAGAACAACCCTCTGCAGGGTCTGTGGAAGAAGCAGTCTTCCATCTGTCATCTGGATCCATCCATCATCGCAGGGACTTATTCCGTGTTCTTGTGCCATCCGTAACTCAGCAGGGGAGTATGTGGGGCGCTCTTTTCTTTTGGGTAGAATGAGGAATGTTCCTTGGATTCCCTCTCTGGCTGCTCTTTTTGCGGCCTCATCTGCCTTCTGGTTTCCCTGTCTCCATTTTTCCTCTTTTTCTTTCCCATGGGCTCGGACGTGGACAACAGCTACTTGTGAGGGTAGCTGGAGGGCATCCAGAAGATCCACTATTAGGCCGCCATTAGCCACTGGAGATCCGTTTGCTGTAAGGAATCCCCTCTCTTTCCACAGTTGCCCATGAGCATGCACAACGGCGAAGGCATTTTTGCTATCGGTATAAATATTTACTCGCTTTCCCTTGCTGGCTTGCAGGGCTCTTGTCAGGGCTACCAGTTCAGCGGATTGGGCGGAGAAATGAGGAGGCAGCCTTTCCTCACGCACACTCTCCTCTAGAGTAACGACAGCCGCGCCTGTGTAGCGCCTTCCATCCAGCATATAGCTAGATCCATCTACAAACAGATCTCTGGCTCCCTCTATTGGTTCATCCTCAAGGTCCGGTCGGCCTTTGGTGTCTAGGTCTAATACTTCAAGGCAGTCATGATCTGGGAGTCCTGATCCGTTTGTGCCCAGTAATGTTGGCAGTAGTGTGGCGATATTAAAGCTGGAGCAAGCCTTAAAAGTGAGGTTTTCGTTTGTTAGTAAACCTATTTCATATCGGGAATGCTGGGCTGGGTTGAGAAATTTGCTTCCTCCTCCTGATCCCAAAATTTGTGGCACTCCATGCGGCACCCAAACTTCAATGGGTCCTCCCATTGTCATTTTCTCCACTTCAGCGCAAACCAGAGCCGTTGCCGCTACTGCCCTCAGGCAACTTGGCCATCCTCGTGCTACGATATCTAGGACCTTGGAGTAATATCCCACTGGTCTCCAAGAGGGCCCTTTTCACTGGCAAAGCACTCCCGAAGCTATGCCCTTATTTTCATGCACATAAAGTCTAAATGGCCGGCTGGGATTTGGTATGGCTAGAGCAGGTGGTGACACAAGAGCAGCTTTAAGACTGAGAAAAGACTTATTCATTTCCTTAGTCCATTTCCATTTATCCAGTCTATCTTTCTGCAGCGCCTCATACAGCGGCCGCGCTGTCTCCCCATAGTTTGCTATCCATAGTCGGCAGAATCCGGTCAACCCCAGGTAGGCCCTCAATTCGCGGGGGGACTTAGGGACAGGAGTGTCATGGATGACTTCAACTCTTTCTTGCCCTAGGCTTCGAGTCCCTTTAGTTATGTGGTAGCCTAGGAATTTTACAGTTGGTTGGGCCAACTGTACTTTTTCTTTTGACACTTTATACCCCCCCCTGCTAGATAGTTGAGGAGGGAAACCGTCCCACTCAGGCACGCATTCTTGGCCTTGGCTGAAATCAGGAGGTCGTCACAGTACTGGAGGAGATGCACCTCTGAGTGCTGCTGGACCCAGGGTTCGAGATCCTTTTGGAGCTGCTGGCCAAAGACCACCGGTGAAAGATTCAGCCCCTGAGGGATGACTGTCCATGCTAATTGAACTTTTGACACCCCCCCTGGGCTTTCCCATTCAAAGGCGAACAAAGGCCTTGAATCAGGGTGGAGGGGGATGCTGAAAAAGGCGTCTTTTAGGTCTATGACAGTGAACCAGGCGTGCTCTTCCGGAATTCCTACAAGGAGGGTGTGTGGGTTGGGGACCACAGGATGGGGGGCCTCGATCTGCTGATTAATGAGCCGGAGGTCTTGCACTAAGCGAAAGCCCTTGCCCCCCCTCCCCTTTTTGGCACAGCAATGATGGGCGTGTTATAGGGGGACATTATCTCAATGAGCCGGCCTTCTTCTTGGAGCTTTGTTATTACTGGTTGTAGGCCCTCCTTTCCTTGGCGGGAAAGGGGATACTGTTTCACATGAACAGGCCTTGCTCCCTCCTTGAGGGGAATTTTGTATGGTGCTACCGACTTGGCACGAGAGGCCCCTCCAATCCCGGCCCAAGCTAGAGGGTTGACTCTGTTTTCTATTAAGCTCCAGTCCTCGGTGGCCTCTGGGGTGGATTCTTCTGCAACCTTCAAAAGGGCCATTTGGTAGTTACTACTCTGCTGTTTAGGGAGCCGTATCTCCATCCTTCCGTCAGGAGTAAAAGCAATCTCAATTTGGAGTTTAGTCAATAAGTCCCTCCCTAGCAATGCCACCGGACAGGAGGGGGTACAGACAAATGCATGTTCTAGGTGTGTTTTCCCAACCTTGGTGAACAGGGGATGAGAGAGGGGCACTTGGGTTGCCCTTCCCTCGACCCCCATTATGGTGGTGAACCCCCCACCTCCCGTTGGGGGCTCACTGAGGGGGAGGATGGACAGGGCGGCCCCTGTGTCCACAAGGGCTTTGTAGGAGCGGCCCCCAACCTTTATTTTGACCATGGGGTCCCGTCTTGCCTCAGAGACGGCTAAGAGGGGGCCGGGCCCCGGTCTGTCCTAATCTCTTTCCTGTTCATACAGAACTCTCTGCGCTTCTCCCGTATTTTCCCTCTCTCTTTCTGCTTCAAAGCCTCACAGTCACGCTTCCAGTGCCCCATTTTCTTACAAAAGGCACATTGATCTTTCCCCAGGGGAGATCCTTTCCTTCCCCCTTTCCTCCCCTTCCTAGCTCCCTCCTTGTCAGGTTTAAGAACCGCAGCAAGGAGCTTGGCCTGCCTCTTGTCTTTTTCTTTTCCTTCTTCTTCTTCTCGCCTCTCATAAACCTTTTGAGCTACTTCAACTAAAACTCCTAAGTCAGCTGCCAACCCTCCTTCAACTTTTTGCAACTTCTTTCTGATGTCCTGGCAGCTATTTCCCACGAACTGAGTCGTGAGGATCCTTAAATTATTTGGATCATTCAAGTCAATGTCAGTATATTTAGCGAAGGCTTCCCTCAGCCTTTGGAGGAACACAGCAGGAGGTTCGTTTTTGTCTTGCTTTAGAGTCAGGACTTTTTGCAAATTGGGGGCCCTTCTCGCGGCTTGCTTCATGCCTGCTAAAATGAGTCGAAAATAGTCAGCATGTAAGCGTCTATGTGCCGCTGTGGCCACCCCCCAATTGGGTCGCCCTGTGGGCAGAACCTCCACCGTCTCCTCCTCAGTTGCTTGGGGATTTTCCTCCCTATACTTGGCTCGTGCCCCCGCAAGGATGGTTGGCTTTTGGCTGAGAAAACAGGTGTTCAATAGCATTTGTGTATCGTCCCATGTGGGGTTGTGAGTAAGCCTCACATTCTCCATCAGAGACAGGAGTGGCCCGGGATCCTCTTCAAAGGAGGGGTTAAATTGTTTCCAATTATACAAATCAGATGTTGTGAATGGGACATAAACAAACATCATCCCTTGAGGATGTTGGGCGGTAGGGTCGGGGACTTCTCTGATGGGGAAGGTGAACTTCACCGGTGGTTGGGGGTCCTTTCGCAGGTTGTAGTTAGGTCCCCCTTTTGCCTCTCTCTGTAGGACCTCCAATCTTTCCTCTAGGGAATATAGACGATCTTGGAGAGTGTCCTGGCGTTCAACTAGAGGGGTGGGGTCCTCTGGTACTATTTCGTGAGAGGGGTCCTTCTCGGGGGCATCTAACCGCTGGGCGGGCCCCTCAGGAGAGGGTGGTGGTTGCAACGAGCGCCCTGCAACGGCTGTCCCGTAGGGAGGAGGAAGCAGTAGGTCCTCCGGTGCCGTGGCCACGACCCTGGGTGGTCCTTCTTTTGGTGGTTTCCTTTTGACCACCATGGGAAGGGCAAGGGACATGCATTTAACAACCCACGGAGCAGGCCGGCCGCCAAGGGGCACACAAGTTGCCCACGAATCAATATAAGGGAACTGGTCCCAACTTCCCCTCTGTGCTACTATTGTTCGCACATCAGATACCAAGGTTGGGTCAAAAGACCCCTCGGGTGGCCATTTGGGTTCTAATATTGGCCATTCCCGGGTGCAAAAAAAGACAAGACGATCCTTTGTCATCTTAGTTCCATAATCCTGCTTAAAATGTGACCAATTGCGCAAACAACACTCCAAGGGCGTATGGGACTTCTTCGCAGACTTAGATTGGGACCCGCCCATGACGGTGGGAATTTCAGTCAGCAATTCTTGCGCTTCGCCCTCCTCTGACCTAGCCCGTCTCCGGGGTAAGGAAATGCAGATCGGGGCTCCTCACTCGCTTCGCCCGTAGGCGTCTCACACAATCACAAACACACCACCGTCCCGCGTTTATCCCCTAATGTAAGCTGTTTCACTTACCCCAAAAGCCTCTTCTGTCCCGCCCGCAGCTGCGTCCAGCTGCTTATTGATCCACTGCCGGTGCCTAAAAGGAGTGATCACGTCTCCCTCTTCCTCTGGCGTTGGTCCCCAGGCGCTTCTGCCGCCACCGTCGTGAGGAGAAGGCAGTATAAAACAACCGCCTGTGGCCACTTCTCCTCCGCGGCCTCTCGGCTCAGCACGAAGGGGACGCGCCCCGAAGCAGGATCCGAGTCACGGCACCAAATTGTTAGATAAAAAGTCCTTGCTTTCGGTTTAGAAGAAAAGAATGCCAGGCAGGCAGCAGTGGATCCAACACTATTTTATTGAACGTTTTGCAAAACGGGTGCAGAGCAGTCTGGACCCCGAGACACGTGTGCAAAAGCCCTTTATATCATATCGCTTCTATTGTTCTTACCAGTAACCAATGAAACAGTTAGTACATCGGCTCACTAAGTTAATATCCAATAAACAGTCACTATCAGCTTACCAAGCCGTTAGTCATGAGTGCGTCAGTATGATTCCCTTTTTGCTCCGCCTATATTTTCCCGCCACTCGGGCTCTTACGTAACTTGAGACGCCAATGGTTATGGAGTCTCCTTTTTTTTCTAACAAGTCTACTCCCACTGATCAAAAGTACAGGAATCAAGTGATATGCATGTGTGAACCAGGCCTCAATATCTGAACAGCGTTCCATGCCATTCAGGTACCTCAGCTTGTTTTGTGTTAGTACTTTTTAAGTAAATAATCAGAATATCAACGTTACTGAAGAAAGAAAAAGACACCTGGCATTTCTGCTCATCAACCAGCTGATGAGTCTAAATTATTTGGCACTGGTTCATTTATTGTCAGCACATTGTCCCATGTATCTTGTCATCACAGTCAACTTCATACCAATATCACCTCGAGCTCTGTTGATTACTTGTGTCATTTGGAAGCAAGAGGGGCTTGCTACATCAGTGGCCAGTGTCACTTCATGTGTGTCACTTACTGCTGTTGCCAGAGTTCAAGCCGCTTCAATACTGCAAGGTCACTATTTTATTCACCGTAATTACCAGATGTCAAAACCTACAAGAGCCTCACATCCTCATCTGGAGAGAAGCGCAGTCTCCATTTGCCAGGGTAGTATCTAACTTTTTAGAAATATATACGAAATTCCCATTGGAATGATTCCAGATTTAGTCATACTTAGAGCAGACCCACTGAAACCATGGAACTTAAGTTAGTCATGGCCAATGCAAGTCCCCTGGATTTCAATGAGTCTACTCATATGACTAAATCTGGAACTAATCCAGTATGTTTATGGAGATAAAACAAAATGGTGGTGGCGATGGGCACTTTCTGTGGCTGCCATGTGGAAGCTAATTTAAATTTATCCACATGATGGCTGGCATTACGAGGGAAGCCTTTGCAGCAGCCCACTATGTGGATCAGACTATTTTTCCCATGCCACCCTACACCTTTCCTCTTGCCATTTGTGGTCACATGAACAACACGGGCTCAGTTACATGGTGCTATGCTGTAGACACATGCTGCACCACATGATGACAGCTGCCAATTTAAAACTCCCCGAATCTTTTTAAAAAAACTAGCATGTGAGGGTTTTTTTTCTTTTTCTTTTAAGACACAGGAGTTCAGGACATGACAGGTTTCTGTGGCAGGGATTTTTTTTAAAAAAAAATATGGAGAAACACACATGTGCAATTCTCCCATTATGGGGACACAAATCTGTAATCTGAAGTGGTGCTGTCCAGCGAGAGCCACACCAGTTGATTCTGCCATTTCTATAATCATATATGCCTATAAGTGGTAGCAGAAGCTTTACAAAATAGAGAAAGGCATGATATGGGGTAATCAAACCTATTACAATAACTCTAAATATTCATTTAGACAAGAATGTCACACAAGAATATGAATATTGGTGTCCTGATGGAAGTGTGCATGCAAAAAGAGGGCCATGTGGATGTGTTTCAGTGGAGTCCGTTCACACATCCAGCCTTCACTTCATTAAGTGTAGAGAAAATAAAGTGATGTGCATGTATGTAGGCCGAAATATCTGAACAGTGTGTAGATGCCATTCAGGTACTTGAAGCTGTATTGCTGAGGCTGGCTAAAAGGTGGCCAAATTATGTTTAATGCCACCAAACAGTTGATCCATATAATATCTATTACACTGTATTAAATACAGCATACTACTAGTTCTACATCAAATTGCTCCTGACAGTATGGCTAATGTTACTAGCTTCAATAATCACACTGCTAGAGGAACTAAAAGTATAAAGTTTTTACTACAGTTTGTTATGGATGTTTTTTCCTTGGTCTGTTTCTTTGTTGCTGGTTGAGTGCAAGCCTTTCATCCATAAATACAATGACTTGGATCCCAATTCAGTCATACGTGGAGTAAACCCATTGAAATCAGTGGAATTATTCTGACTAAGTTTGGATCAAGCCCATTAGAATCTCTTTCAAAGCTCAATTTCTTTTTAGAAGAAAGAAAGTAAGAGAATCATAATCAAGATTATTGCCACTATAACAGCACACCAAAATCTGAAAACTGATTGATTTCCTGATTATTATTTGTTTAGTATTTCACAAAACAAAGTGTATTGTCAAGATTATGAGAGTCTTTCAAGGAGGATCCAATATCTTATGTATTTATTTGATTTGTACCCCACATTTTTACTAAGAAAATGGCATTCAAAGTGGCTTGTCTTCTTGGATGCTTCAGTGTTTTCCCAGGAAATTTAGGACATTTTGGGTGCTATATCTCTACCTATGTACTTGAACTTTTGCTCTTGAGAAAAGCTAATTATGTACATCTTAGCCTACCTTTCAGGAAGTTGTCCATGCCTTTTTGATAAATCGCAACCACTCAGCAGTATTTCTATTTTCATACAAGGAGTTCAAAAATATTTTCCTTGATATTAAAAATCACCATGGGCTGATCCTTCATTTTGCAAGAGAGTATTGAAGTGATGTTTTTAACCTTTGGATGTTCTGAACTTCTACTGGCCAGCTCGCTGTCCAGTTTCAGACCCTGACATTGTATTATAATGGTACTGATTATTTTTTTAAGTAAATGGTGGATGTATTATCTCTTCTTGCTAAGTTTATTGCATCCTACAATGCCCTTCCATGCTGCAGAGCATGTTTTCCTCTCCAGGTCTATCAGATATGGAGCCCTACAGGATCTGCTGTGACCTATGAAGCCCAAATGTTGGCTTTTCATTGCACTCTTATACTGCTGTTTTCTTGTGCTTGGCAGAAATGAGATAGGGATGAAAGACATATGAATGAAATTCTGTCCAGATAACATGAAGGCAATGATGATTAGCAAGTAAAAGGATTTGTGAGGAACTCACAAAACGTGTGATGTCTGACTTGGCATGAGCTATATACTTGTCAAAGTAGTTCACTGCCAAGGATTCCTAGTATATACAGCTTTGCCCATAGGCTTTCAGTGATTGGTAATAAGAAAAAAAAATAATGCTCTCTTGACCCCTATTTTTAGATGGCTCAGGGATTTGTTTTCCTTCTCTCCTAATCAAATGAAAGAAAGCCTCTCAGAAGTTTAAGCCACTACAGCATAGGGCTGCCTACCCTTTTAAGAATAAAATAAAATAGTGAACTAGTAATTCAGCTGTCTCTTAGCTCCATGTTGTTATCTTGCAGCATTTTGCAACGGTACTGCTTTATGGCACAATGTCTTATTTAAGCACTCGTAAATTATGGCGCTTTATTTTCATTTTGCAGCACTTGTATTACAAACACACACACACACACAGCTTTCAGAAAAGAGTTACTTGCTGCATAATTCCATGGGTGTTGATCTAGACCCCCCAAAACGCTTGCAACAAGACATGAAGCTGAGTGTTGTACTCTGTTGGATTGTACTCTGATGCTTTTTCCCGGACTCTTCCAGAGAGTTTCCATAACACAATGAATTCTTTCTGGTTAATCCCAGCAGTGTCTCAAGAGTGTTTTGTTGCTAATGCCACACAGTATTCCATATTATGCCTTGTTGGCCAGGAAGAAGTCCCAAATTTGAATGCATTCTTTTATAGGCCAACTCCTGGGATAATGCAGATTTGTTTTATGGACATAAATGTCTTCCATGGATGGAGTGCTCTGGGCTACCGCTGACAACAAAGACACAGACCCCCTTCACTCATACTGTAGTGGCATGGTTGTCTGAGTTTGTCATTAGAATGTTATGTGAAGATGCCATCAGGAAGAACCACGTAGATGGAAGACTTGACCTGGACTGAGGCTGGCATAGGAACAACCACAGAGGTAGCAACAACCTTGCTAGTATCACTATAGCCTTCCTCAGGTCTTCAAATCTGTAACTAAGGAGGGGAGATGGGGAGGCATGTATCACCTCCACCCCCTCCACCCCTGACCTCCTCATGATGATGGGGAAAGTCTAAAGAGGACTTGTAACTGTGTTTGGCTCAGGATTGGGAACCCTGATTGTGCAGGGTTCCTGAACCTGTGGAGGACTGTAACTGCATTCAGCCAAATGTAGTTACTGTTCCTCCTCAGATGTTTCTCATCAACAGAGGGAGGTCAGGAGTGGAGGGGGCAGAACCAGAACATATGTCCTCTCCTGCCTTCCATAGTTACAGATTTTGGATACCAAAAGAGGGGTTATGTGTAAAGCCGATTTAAGGGTAAAATATAGCATAAGTCTAGTTTAGAGTAGATTAAGGATGTTGGAGAAATCCACTACAGATTCAAATGAGTTTTGATTTCTATGAATCTGACCCATGGATTCTGCAACAGACTGGCTTTTTCCAAGTTGTGTGGATTCTATAGACTTGCGAACCATTTTTTTTTCCCCCCTGGGAATTGTCATACAAAATATGCAAAACAAAAAAACACGAACTAAAAATGTGCATTTTCCCCCATAGGCTAAAGTGTGAAAATGCAGATTGGGGTGGGGGGGTTGCACATTTTTACATTTCTTTAACTTTTGGGGAGAGTTGTGCAAATTCACATTAGCTAATGTGTATTACTTAATGCGGATTAGCACACATGCAAATTAGTGCAAGGAGAACCAATTTCTCATACAAAAAAATCCAATTCCATCAATGTGCAGATGATGGAATGAAAGACACCTGACAATCTACAAAACACAGATGAAACAGATTTAATAAAATTTGTACATCCCTAGAGTAGACTCATTGGAATGAATGGGACTTAAGCCCCATTCATTTCAATGGGTCTACTCTAAGTAGGGCTTATGCTGGATTTCACCCTAAATTGGGACATGTAGTCTGGGAACAAGAAGAGGCTGTCATATTACCCAGTTTATTGACTTCTCTGTGTTGAAGAGATAGGCCATCTTTATGCCGCTTTCATAGCCTCCATCCACCACAATGAAAGTATTCTTTTTCCATTCTGATGTATGATGCTGCTATTTATTAAATCCATCTTCTAATGTGTGCAAATAAAAAGAGTCTCTATTTCACCCCCAGAGGAGAATAAGAGGCAGCCAGCAGAAGCAAGAGGCATGGCCAAGTTTCATGCAGGAACTACGAATATGAAAACAGAGGAAACAAATACATTAGGAAAATTGCTGCCAGAGTTGGTTATTCAGGTTAGATTGTCCAGGGAGAAAGCTAATGTATTCCCTAGCCGTTACGGAAGGATTTTCGTGACAGCAGTGCCATTCATGAAACACTTATGTGGTGCAAATAGCAAAGATCTTATGGCATTCTCATTTAATTTAATGGGAATGCAGTGCGGCCCTCATATTTCATGCCTTGAGATCACAGAACTGTGCAGTATACATCTTATTAGTTAGCATATACAAATACTATTTGTATAAACTAACACCCACACTTAATTACAGACTCTGTTAGTTGAACTTTTGTGCTATTTCTCCCCACCAGCATTTTTTTCCCTTGGGAAAAATAGCCCAAATAGTTTGATGTTTCTGCATAAACTAAAGTTCAAACTTTATTTATTTATTCATTGTTACCCTGCATTTCTTAGACTTTCAAGGTGGCTCGTATGATGATGTTCCCGACCATTGAACATACCATACTGGAATGAGCCAAATCTCAATATGAAGGGCTCTTTGATTTGGCAAGCTTGACCAAATGTTTAAGGTGGACTGTGGATTGCCAAATACTTTTGAAGGAGGGTTTTTTTGTATTTGTTTAGTGATGTTGCAGCCTGGCATAGGAGCAGACTGACTGGAGGAAGATCCTGATGGGCAAGGAAGGTGAATGTGGTATGAACATGTTTTATGAATGACCCCTTCATCATATTCACATTCCTCATATTTATATCCAAAGAGGGCAAGGTGGCTTAAATGCACCCTGTGAGGTGGCTCACAGAAACCCTGAGGGGTGGGCTAGTCTGAGAGAAAGTGAGAGGATAAAGGTCACCCAGTGAGCTTCAAGGCCTGAGCCGGAAGCATGGATACTCTAAACACTATACCACACTGACTCAAGCTTTCAATTATTTGCAGTTTTAATTAATAGCTGCCTAGATTATGGATATGAAAATGCATAAAATAATGAAATGGGGCACAATACAGCTTCTTTTGCACAGTGTGGAGGAACTCCTCCTAGAATATACTGTACTATACTTTCCACCCCATCATCCTTTGCTGTCTTGTGCAGTGCCAGGAAAGTGTAACATATAGCTGGTAGTCTGAGGCCTTCCTACACCTCAATTACATTACCTAGTGACCATTGCTCCCTCAGGCCTGCAAACTACTCCCAGCAAGTGCAGAAGTGGAACCATGTAGGTAGGGACATGGGGTGAAATCTAACTTTTGCTTCTGTCAGTGGAACTGGAAGAAGGCCAATTCCTACACCCCCACTGCAACCTCCTGGTCCTGCATGCCCTCAAAAACTTCTCTGGAGGGTTGGGGGACCCTCCAGAGCAGATTTATGGGCATTCAGTGGGGAGAAGGGTGGGGGGAGAAAATCCCATTGCATGAGTGAACAACCACTCCTGAGATGTTGGTTTCCACCTGAAGGGCCAAACTAGATACAATGGCAGCAGTTCTGTGAGTTTAAATATGGAACTGCCATAGTCACACAGAAAGAAAAGGAAGGGTGGGGCAAAAGGGGCATGTGAGTGAGGAGTACAGAACCCACCCACCCCACATACGCTACCACCAAGGAGCTTCTCTCCTCAAGTCTCCCCCCCCCCCGATATTGGAAGTGCCCTCAATTGTCCCAAAAGCACATGGAAGGCCAGAATTCATCCCCAGACCTGAGGTTCTGTACCTGTGCTCCATGAGGAACACTTCTATCAGGGACGCCATTTTAGGTTTCAGTAGTGGTGGATAAAATTATTGCGGGGGGGGATGGGCAAAATTAACAAAGGACATACTCATGGCTCTTCGATGTACTAAAGATTATATATTATATTTTAGGAGCATTTGTTGTGGTTACCTTTTCATACTTCATAATGACCAGAGACATGTTTCTGAAGAATAACCACATGCAGTCTGAAACACGGGGTGTGCAGAGTTGACTTTGTACTTCACTCTCTACGCACAGAAGGCTATGGATTGTGACAAAAGTTAAGAGTTTTCATAGTCTTCTCTCAACAGCTCAGAAATTTAGTTACAGGACGCAGCCCAAATGTTCTTCCAAATGTTGTTTCTAAATGGCCTTCTTGAATAAATGCAAGATGAAACTTTTATGTGACAATATGAGATTCTCATACATGGAGCTATATAAGCTGCAGGGAAATCATTTGAAGACTAAATCCACTAATGACCCAGATATTATACTTTAATTTACTGATAACTAAATAATCAGAGGCTTTTTACAGGCTTCTCAAAATCTAACAACTGTGTATTGTGCATTCGACTTCTGCACGCACGCTGACACAAACAAATAAAAACGATTATAACAGCTGAAATGTAGTTAGGAACACAATTGAGAACATCTGTATTGTAAGCAGAAATAAATTAGAAATACTGAAGTGCTTTGTAGCTGTGAAACTGAAGAATAAAAAAATAACCTACACCACCTGGATTAAGCAGTTATAAATAATGGATAAAGGGAAAAATCACATTACCCCCTGTGTAAATTCCTCCCCCTCCATGAAATATATTTTATGAATGTAGAATTACAGTAATAAATGCAGCATTTGTTTTTTCCCCATAGAAGTTCTACTTCATAACTATAATATAGTTTGAGAATAATGGCCAATAGGTACAGTGTCTGCAGAAGTTAGTATTTCCATAAAAGAAATGTTGCTTTACCCTTAACTTTTGAAAAGGACGAACACATGTTGGTACTGAAAGAAACACTCTGTTTTGCTTCTGTGGCTATGTGAATACCACAACAACACAACACACACAGTTGCTTTGGGGAAGGCTAGAATGCCAGGCTGGCATGACAGAAAGATACTACTGTATCAAATTATAAAATGGTAGACTTGAGACCAGACCTACAATTAGGCAGAGTGAGGTGGCTACCTCAGGCAGCTGAAGGGATGCTGGGAGTTGTAGGACTTCTTTTCTGTCTAAACATTCATAGGATTGTGCCCTAAAGCTATCAGACAAAAACTGTAAACACATGAATAATAAAAAAACACACAACAAATTTAGAAATGTTAAAGTGACATAGGGGTTCTTAGGGATTTTTTCAGGGGGGAGGGATTAGAAACAGTTTTTAAACAGTTTTTAAACAGTACATCTTTGGTTCTGGTGTGTAGTTCTGGGCTGTAGAAATCCTAAATAATTGCCTCCTTTCTTGGGGCCCCTGCACCCTCCCCTTCTGGGGGAACCCTCAGCACAATCTTGGTTATTTTAAAACTCCTCCAAGAGTGTGAGGTGAATTGTTTTTAATGCTGTGGTCTTTGGAACAAAACCAAGTGCTTTAAACTTATTTTAAGAAGTGGATTAAATTATGCATTGGCTTGTGTTACCTTGACAGGCATCATTTTATACACCTCTATCATGTCCCTTCTTACTTGGCTTTTTTTTTAAGCTAATAAGCCCCAAGTGTTGTTGTAACCTTTCCTCATAGAGGAGTTGTTCCAACTTCTTGATCATTCTGGGTGCCTTTTTTTCACACCGTTTCCAACTCTACAATATGCTTTTTGAGGAATGGAGACCAGAACTGTACACAGAATTTTACAGGGCATCCAGACATCATTGTCTTCATGCTGTAACCCTCCCATGTTTCCCCACCATCTCTTCTTTTTTCTTATCACAAAAAATCCATTTTGGAGTAAGTTCTATTAGTTCAGTGGGAGTTATTCCCAGGTAAATGTGTATAGGATTTCAGCCTAAGTCACTAAAACAGCAATCCTATGGTCCCTGGGCAAGTGTCCCAGGGACCATACAATTGCTTATAAAAACCCTTCTGAGGTCAGAGACAGAAGTCTGACCTCTGAAGGGGTAGTCAGAGATCCAACCCCCCATCCCCCGCCGAGTTTGGGGGCATCTGAGCAGTGAGGGCACAGCCCATAGGATTGCACCCTAAGTGCCAGCCTAACCTAGCTCTCATAGTTCTTGTGAGAATAAAGTATAGTGGTAGGGAAGAACCCATGGAGGAAGGGCAGAATAAAAATATAATCTTATATAAGAATATGGTAGTGTAAGTCTTATTACTAGAGATCTACCTAACCGATTTTGCTCATTTTTGCTTTAAACCAAAGCTTGAGCAGTGTAGATGTGCAGAAAATTTTGAAACTTTGAAAAAGTTCAAAGCTCAAGCTTTGGTCAGCTCAGGAAGGGAGAAGGGAATGGGATGAGGCAAAGGGGAGGTTAATGCATATGCCCCACATTGTGCATGTAATAAAGTGACACAGTGTGTGTATGCACATGTAATAATGCTTACTCCTATGAGCTCTTAGAGTGCTGGGCCAATGAACGCACAGGCACAAAATGTTGGGAAAGGGGCTAAAGAAAAACCAGTTGATGACAGAGGAGGAGGAAGAGAAGCTGAGGAGAAAGAGCTGAAAGGACACCAGAGGAAGAAGAGAGAGAAAAACAAGAGACGAAAACAGATAGACAAGACACCAGAAAGAAGAGGAAAAGTTGACATGAAGCAACAGAATCATTAGCCTAGAAGAAACTGGGGTGGGGTAAGGGGTTGTACTTTAATTTTTATTGATTTTTTAAAAAAAAACATTGTCAGATTTTGAAACTTGAAAAAGTTCAGTGCTTGAGCTTGAATAGCAAAACGGTATTTTCTTGGATCCGTGCCAAATGATCTCCTATTCCGCAGCAGTCCAGTGCTGGTTTATTTGGTCTGCCCCAAACAGTGCCTGACTTGACATCACGTGTTTTCAACCTCAAACTTCAAGAAATGGTAAATGATTGTTTTAAAAAGAATATCATTTTTTGTTTTCACCTTTGCCAGTTTTGTTGCAGTACATTTATTTCAAAAGTGTAAAGTTGTTGCACTCACAAGGGAAATGGGAAATTTTTATCCAACCATTCTCAGACTACTGACACTGGATTTACACTAATAGAGAAATAATGAGCATAGGAATCTGCCTTCTGTCAAGTCTGAGTATTTGTCCATCCAGCCCAGTACTGTTTACTTTGACTGGCAATGGCTCCCCAGGCTCTCAGGCAGAGGGTGTTCCTCTCAGCTTCTACCTGATCCTTTTCACTGGTCATTTTAACCAAATCGTGAGGAACTCTCAGAACTGAGGGAAGGCCCATAATACAGAGGTCAATTGGTAGTCCAACGTGCACAATGGAGGGAATGTTATATTTGGAAACGGAAGTCCCAAGCTTTAAAGTCTCCCTGTCAGCCATCCAAAGCCCTCCTCAGCCAATCAAAATTAGGTCTGTGGGGAAGCGGGATCAGGATTGCACCCACTGGCTTCCGTCAATGTCTGTGCATTGATCTGCATACTGTAGATGGAACAGAGTCTACAATGTACAGCTTATACAGGTGCAGGCCTTGTGCAGAAGAGCCAACCATGTATGTAGGGTGGGGGAGCTGCAGCTGTGATCCTGCTCCTCCCTCTCCATGTGTTCAGAATATTCCTGGATTGGGTTGGTTGAACAGGGCTCTAGTTTCTGCAGGCAAGCCACTGCCTCCCAAAACATGGTATCTCTCTGATAAAGTCTTGTGATGGAGTGGGCAGCTGTTGGGACAAGAAACAAAATAAAAAGTGCCATATCCAAATGTACTCCTGGACTTCTGCTTTATTAATATTAATAGAAGTTTCCTTTAACTTCTCCTGTCTCACTGTTTACAAACATAAAACCACTGCTCTCTTGAGAAAGAACAGTACAGCAAACCTTAAAGAGGAAGTCAGGCCTAGAATCAAACAGCAGCCTAGCAAATTCTAAAGGAAAAGGAACAAGAATGTCCCTTCAGCCGATAGATATAAAATGTCAGAAACATAAAAAAAAGCATTATAAAGTCAGGTATAACTCTGGAGTGTTTTTTCCTTCATGATTAATGGTTGGTCTGAAACAGGATGGGAAAGGTAAAGCAAAGTTCCTCTTAAAGTAGCTTAAAAATGCCACAGGTGAAGGTGGGATGTGTATGTGTGTGTGTAAATACTGTAACATCAATTTAAAAATAATAATAAAAATCCCTTTCCACTAAGATGTAAAGGTCAGGAAAGATTTGGGTGTTTTTAAATGCTGTCGTGAAGAAATTTTTTATAAAGGTTAAGATGTCATGTAGTTTCAGAGTTATGGGCATTGGAGGGGGTTCCTTGAGTGCCAGCTGCACCTCAGGCCATGGCGTGACTGTGAGACACAATGACAGTGGGCAGCAGGAGGCCGGCAGATCATGGGCTATCGCTGGGGAAAATTGTACCTCGCTTCCCAAATGATGCAATGCTGTATGAATATTTCAGAAGCCCCCCCCCCCAATAAGAACAAACAAACAACCTAGCTTAAAAATATGCTTTCAATGGGTCTAATTTAAACCCCCCAAAGCCAGGAAATTTCCAGAGTTCATGCTGCTTCTCTGTCCTTAACTCAGTTTACCATGCCTCTCATTTGTAGTACATGTGCATATGGTTTGCACAGGCATCCAGACCTAAATACAACCTGCTTGAGACATTGGGAGTTCAACCAGGAAGGAAACTTGATCCTGCTGCTTATGTATTCCCTTTAAGCCTAATGAGCATAAAACCATGTCTCCTGGTTGGAAAGGTGTGAAAACAGACAGGTAAAGCAACGGTGAGGTTGTTTTTTCCCTCCATAAATGGCTGGACTAATCTCTTCATCCTTTTTGCAGGCCTGCCCTAAAATGGGTAGGAAGATAAGAACATAGTGAGCTGCCTTATACCAGGCTTGGTAAATGCCAGAGGGCTGTTGCGCTGTGGTAGACTACCTGCTTTCCATGCAAAAAGCCCTAGTTTCGATCCTTGGCATCCCCAGATAGGGCTAGGGGGAAAATCATCCTGTCTAAAATCCTGGTAGAGGCAATCAGTGGGCTACTGATACTGAGCTAGATGGATCAATCTTCTGAACCTGGCATATAGTTCTACGTCAGACTATTTGTCCGTCAAGCCCAGCATTGTCCACACAGATTGCCAGCGCATCTCCAAGGTCTCAGAAGAGGTCCTTCCCATCACCAGCTACCTCATCTTTTTCCATCTGGAGATACCAGGGTTCGAACATGGGGACTTCTCTGCCACCACACAATGGTCCCTGTGCCATTGATACTTGAAGGAAACGCTTCAACGGGTGCAGTTTTGCTGATCCTTTCATGTTAAGCTGCACTGACCAAAATGACAGAAAGAAAATAAAAGGGGGGGGGGAAGCCTTCCAATTCATTTCCCTCATGTTCCAAAAGCATTTTTCAGATTAGCAGAAGGTACTGCCGCTGAAGGAAGTAAAACAAAATGCCAGCCTATACCCTCACACTACAGAAACCTCACAGGTGTAGATAGACATGCCTCTTATTGACAGAAAACTTATTATTTATTTATTATTACATTTATATCCCATCTTTCCTCCATCGTGGAGCTCAAGGTGGCTACATGCAGTTCCCAGGTGGTCTCCCCGCCAAGCACTGACCAGACCCAGACCAGCTTAGCAAGGTGGCTACCTCATGTGCCTTCAGACCATATGGGCTGCGTACACTGGCCACCTGAGTGGAGGAAGCCAGACACTTCACCACCTTTTCTATCAGAATGTGAACAGCCAGTCTACACTGTGGACACCTCCATCAGAGCCACCCCACACAAAGCCATTGCTTGAGTTGCCCATATCTTTAGGGGTGGTCTGAGAGATACATCCTAGGATCCCTTGCAGCTTTGCAGAGGTTGCTGAGGTCCACCTCTTGGATCATGCAGTACTGCTGCAAAATGTCTGGAGCTGCCCATCAAGACTGTATTCTGTCATCCTTAGGGATTCTACGAAATAGGTGGGATCCATAACAAATGTTGCAGTGTGGAGTGTTCCTGCTTGGTTCCAGTCAGCTAGCCTGCTGTGTTTCAGTTTTGTAGTGTTCCAGCCAGCCAGCCAGCCAGCCAGCCAGCCAGCTTTTCCAGTTTTCTGTTCTGCCACCCAACAGACGCTCAGCATTCTGTGGGCTCATTTGTTTTGTTGGGGGTGGTGCCCCCCCTAATTTTTCTACTTGGGAAAACTTTGGCATTTTCCCGAGCATGCTGATACCTCTGACTTGTTTCTCAGTAGCCCCATTTTGGCTACATAACCATCATAACCTAGTACCTGAGTCTGCAATTAGTATATAGGTTTATTAACTGCAGATCCAATTAGGTTTAAACATAAGAAAGAGATGTGGTTGCCTCTAAAATAAATAGAGTTGTCTTTGTCGTTGTCTTTTCTTCCTCTCGCTGAAGCCACATTTAATAAATTAAAGGTGCAATCCTATGCATGATTAAAAAGAAAGAAGTCCTATAACTCCCAGCATTCCCCAGCCAATACCTGGCTAGGGAATGCTGGGAATTGTAGGATTTTTTTTCTATCTAAACATGCATAGGATTGCACCCTAAAATGCATATTGTGATGTCATTACAAGCTTCTCTGCCCCAACCAGTGGCAGCTAATGAAGTGGAGAAGGGGCTGGGAAAGTCAAAGCATGGTGGCATCACATGTTTATTTACTACTGGGCCTTGTGAATGAGATAAGAGGAGATATTGGAATGCTGCTTTCACCAATAGCTATGCAATCTCCATAAGGTCTAGTTTCAGCCTTATCTAAGGTGACGACAGTGGTATTGCTGTCATGGAGGAAAGTGTGTTTTGGACAGTATTTTAATGCCATATTTCTAAGAGGAATATGACACAAACACACACACACCCATGCAACCTCTTGCCTTACAGTTTAAGCAACAGGGCTTAAAGATATTGAGTTGCACTCCATTTAGGAGGAGTTATTCAAAGCTGAAATTGGCTGGAATTCTCCATAACAGCTGCAAAATATATTTCAATTCAATAATACCTGTTGTACTTTAACTAAGGCAGCACATCTTCCTTCTGTTACCGATACTGCATTTTAAGTTTAAAAACACAAATAAGTATCTTAGGCTGCGGTCCTATACATCAACGTTGGCCATATGTGGTCCTCAGGATGTTTTGCCCATCATCTTTCAACATTGGCTATGTTGGCTAGGTCTGATGGGAGTTGTAGGCCAAAATGTCTGGAAGGCCACAAGTGGCCCACTCCTGCAATTCATTATATTACTCAGATGTAAGTCCCACTGTACAACGGAGCTTACTTCCAGGTACCTATGCATGGGTTCATGGCTGCAAGCTATCGGGTTAAACCCTAGGTTAATAATAAAATAAAGGCCTACTTTTATGTCAGTGTTGCACTCCCATCAAAGCCGATCTGGCCTGATGTAAAGAAAGGACGCAGTCTCACTATGGGATGGGAGCTGTATTCCATGGGAAGATGTGCCCTGGAGAGGCAGAGCGCAAGCCAAAGTACTAGCACTGGAAAGGTGTCCTGCATAACGCTTTTGAAATGAACAGAATGTGCTCTCATTCACAGAGAGATTCCCAGTGGATCAGGAGTTGGCAGAAAGTGATGATCTCCAGAAAGTGATGATCTCCAGAAAGTGGTGATCTCCAGAAAGTGGTGATCTCCAAATGATCTCCATATCATTGCCAGCTCCAGATTTTTGTGGGCCCTTGGGCAAGACACTCTCAGTGAGCCTCCTCCTTCTTAGTGAGTCTACCTTCTCCCCACCATTATCACCAGCTGCTCTTCTCTTTCCCATCATCACTACCACTTGCTTGCTTAACATGCAGAGAGCCAGTGACCCAATAGGCAGTGGTATCTACTACTCCTTCATACCCCCACCATTGTCCGGTCCAGATCAAGAGGCAGGTGAACATGCAGGGTACAGTGCTGAAGAGGAGGAGCAAGTCTAGGGGGCTCTTGTCAGCAGTCCCTTGCTGGGCTGTGGGCTCTCAGCAGGTACCCAACCATCCTACTCTTGATACTGGTCCTGCTCCAGACGTTTTGGACTTCTACTCCTAGCATTCCTGACCATTGGCCATGCTGGCAGGGGCTTCTGAGAGCTGAAGTCCAAAACATCCAGAGAACTACCTTCTGCACAGCCCTGCCCTAGATGAAGAAAAATTAGTAAAAAGCTAAAGCTCAGCAAAAAGGTGGGGCAAGGGCGGTGGTGGCGTTAGCAGTGCTAGCCTTGTTGTTTGCCAGTTTTTAAAATGAAAGCCGGCTGCTTAAGCCTTGTGAAATAAATGGGCTCAAGCATGCTGAAACGAGGACTGTGCTCACCAAACCATGGGACGTGGTGCCATGATCGCCTGCAAACCAAGAGCACACACCAGGGTTGATCCCGGTTTGCATCCCTGTTTTGCAGCCAAGTACAAAGCATGGTTTGCTTGTTTGGATAAAACAGCTAACTGTGGTTTGCTGCAAATTGGGATCAGACGTTACTAATCTATGTCTGAGAGGGGAGGAGGAACAGGAAGAGATAGCCATAAGTCTTGTTCTCGTAATGCCAAAGTATGGTTTCTCATTATATCTGAACACACCCATTGTGTTAAGATTGTCTGTCAAAAAGAATCATTTTGTTCCTTCTCCTCCTTTCTTCTTTGAAATAAGTTGGTAGCCCTAAAGATTTAGTATGATTATTATACAAGGCGGAATTATGAGAACATTGGACATTTGAGTGGATAAGGGATGTCTCGTTAGATTATTATTATTATTATTCACAGTGACTTCACTCCAACATCTAATTGACAGCCGGGAAAGAAGGATGCTTTTGTTGAAGATTCAGTACTACCCATCTCTTAATTAAGTAGTGAAAATTAACAATACAACTTTACTGAGACCTACAGCAGTCGTTCAGCAACTAATGGGATTCAACCAACTAATTCTGTGGAACCCACCTGTCATTCCCAACCTGTAAACACATATTTAGACTCTCTTTAGTTCCTTGCATTGCACTGTTTTCAGCACTCACTGTGAGCCGCCTACGAGCCTTCCATGATTCACTGGAGAGATGTGACCCACCATTTAAGAATCGCTGAACTACAGAAATCTCTCCATTGAAGATGGAAGATGAGGTGCCTGCCCCACTCTGCTAATGAAGCTGAGGGAATCAGATTTTCAGAATGGCTTCAATAATTAGAAATACATCAGAAAATAAAGAAAACAAATGTGTGTCTTCCACCCTCCTATTCCCCCAAAGGGGAAGATCCATAATATATCTAGAAAGTCCAATGTATGCATATAACAATCACAAAAGATAATCAAAGAACAGCATAAACTTCAAAACACAACTCATAAATCTAACTATAAAATTAAATGAAGTGCCATCTACAACAACTAAACAACAACGACCCACTCATTAAGAGAATACTGGGGCAACTTTTGGTGGGCTTCAAGAGAGTTGAATAATTGGCACCACACAACCAACCAAGTACTTCTTTGTGCCACAATAATTGCACTTCACAGGTAGATGAGATTAAGAGAAGGGCCACTCCTATATATCTTAATGGGTGAGGGGTTCCACATGAGAAAAGGCACCACCTCATAAGGATTTCTGCATAATGACCAGCATCTTGAAGTTTTAGTGGAACTTGTGTTCCTGAACTACTTAGGCACTTCTGAAAAGTTCATATAAGTCAGTGCATCTATATTCAGCTTTCAGGCAGTATCTGCCCTAGAAATTCCCCTCCCCCACATGCAACTCCTAAGTCAACTCACTAAAATAGTCTCCCACCCCCACCCAACAATACAATATACATGTTAACAGAACTTTTGCTGCCTGCATTCAGGTTTGTTTTAAATTCTCGTGAATATCCCAGCTTGCTTTTGATAAAAAAGAGAATTCTACAGATACCAAAATAAATGAAGCTAGAAACAAAAACGGAAAGCAAGAATAATTACAAAAAGAAAAAGTAGGTCAGGCACATTGAATGTAGGGCATGGGTGGCTACCCTGTATGGTCCCAAGGTCTGTATGTGGCCTTGGGTGGGCTGCACATGTGTGTGAGCAGCCAGACATTTGCATACATACATAAATACATGCATATCTACACACGGGTGCACAGGGAGGACTCTCCTTGCATGCCCTGTGTGGTGGAGGTGGCAGCAGCAACATGGGGGGGTGGACATGTGGGGCCAGGGCACCAACAATAGGCTGCACAGTCAGCCTGTGAGGGCCACACGCAGTTTGTGGGCCGTGTGTTGCCCACCCCTGCTTTGTACTTACTTGTGAAAGAGATCTTCCACTTCCAATATGGATATGCCCAGCAAACTGTTCATAATGTTAATTATATCAAAATACTATGAAAATTTATTATGATTATTATAATTTATTTTTATTGACTTTCCACTGCGAAAATATCCAAGGTAATATGGAAAGAAAATCATCACGAAATGTATAATATAAACCAAAAAAAGGTAGGTAGTTATAACTTGTATTAATGCACCCTATAGATAGTATGTACACACACACACACACACACACTTTGAGTATCTATGAGATATTTTTAAAATAGAGGAGACTGATGTTGAGTGTAGCACTGGCACTGAAGAGGAAAACTCTTCTCAGGAATCTCTAAGGACATTGTCATGGGGCTGGGTTACTCGGCACTGGTCCCTTGGAGCACTGCCCAAAGAGACAAGCAAGAGATTTTAAAGTCCAGTGGAACAAGAAACTGGCAAACACTACGGTTGACCTAAGGGAGTAGGGAAAAAATATTGAGTGCGAATATTGCATTATTGATTCCAGGAGGACCTGGCTCCTGATTCATGGTACAGCTGATGGTAACTGATTATCAAATGATACAGCTGCAAATGTATTGTTCTTTGGAGAAGTTAAAGTTAAGGCTGTTGCTGGTGGAGTTAGGTCTAGAGGCTGGGGATGGGGGACAGAAACATTTCCTACCAATGTGAAAGCTATACATTTGAAGCTGGGGATATGCCTTTGTCACCGCTGGAAAGCAACAGAAATCCATTGTCAGACCAACTCCACATTGGATTCAACTGGAGCAGAACTTACATATACCATATTCTAACCATGTAGCAAGATAGTCATTGTGGGTAGATGGATGTGGTCCATCAGTCATTCATCCAACAGCTGACCACCATATTGCTGCATGGTTGCTGTATGGCTGGTGGAATACGCCTAGTATGAAACTGATGCCAAATATGTGGACCAGTTCAGAACTGACCATGGCCATGCAAAAATATTCTTAGATAGTATCCCTGTTTGAATGTGAGAGATGATGACAACTGGCAAATAATGTGTGAATTATTTTACATGTTAAAAAGTTTTCAGTTTGCTTCCCCAACAAAAAGTAAGTCTTTCCACCCATGAGAAATAGTGTTAATATACATACATTTTCTGTATTTCTATCTCAGAGGAAGAATTGAATATTCAACAAAGAAGTTGCATTAATTTTCCCAGCTACCATGCAATGCATGCAATTTGTCTCCATGAAATCAGGTATGACTCTGATAACAGACTGTATTACGCCTCACACTACAGGTATGATGTGAGGGTACAGTGCAGTCTGTCATCAGAGTCACTCTCTAAACCTCTTGTTGCTGGACTAAGCAAAATAAATATATCATCTAGTAAAAGCGGTATAATTGCTCCAAAAGCAATGTTTATTGCAAATGCCTCATATCTCCCGTTAACACACATTCTATCTAAGCAAGTGTCCATAACTTTTATTTTACAAATGAATTTCAGGTCTACCGTCCTTCCTTTCTTTATGGTATCTTTCTTTTTGGTGACTGACAAGGACATAGGGAAGGCTTGCAGGATTCCTAGCTCACAGACATAGCAGTATGGGAATCGCTACATAAAGCTTTCCTCTGTGTACTCTAGCTCTGATGGGTGGGAAAAATCTACCCTAGGTAATGGAAGCCCAGTGGGAATGAGACATTTACTCCGAATGGATATTCAAGCATCCCTTCATCAATTATTGTATTTCTGTGCTAGATATGAGCATAGTCCAGGATACTGATCTCCTGCATTCTGCAGAGAAGAAACTTCAAACTGATGTCTTTACCCTATCATTTTTGTTTCTGCACACCAATCAAAAGAGTCTTGTTGCCATATAAAACCAAAGCCTTGTAGTAATTAGGGTTAGTATCATATGAACGGCAGTTCACTATCACCAGCAGCATAGGTTAATACTCTTAACTATGGCAACCTTAGCAGCTTAAAATACGGCAATGTATGAAAGGTCCTGTTAAAACTGGCACTCAACAATCAGTGATTCTGCTTTTTACATTATGGTTTTCCATATATATGCATCGAATTGCCACAACGGATTTGTTCTTGCCATTGCTAATTTCCCTCTCTGTTTTGTGTCTATATTCCATTATGTCTATGGGATTTGGCCAATCTCATCTAGAGTTTTCTGTGCTCTCTCATTTCAAGTGAGGATGTAGAGCTGCTTGTGCAAAGGTATGCACTTGTGCATTAGTTTTGAAATGTGGGGCAGACCTTGTAAGCTGGTCAACCCCAATTATGGAGGTACATTCCTACGTTTGTGAAAAATTGCTGGATTGAAGTTCTAAGGTGCCACAAAATGTACCAATCTATTAGAGCAGTGTAAGATAAGACATCACTGTTCTGCTTGCACAGGCGATATTACCAGGACAGGTTAGGAATACCGAGTCAGACCATTGGCCCATCTAGTTCAGTATTGTCTACACCAGGGGTGGTCAACTTGTGGTACTCCAGATTATCTGGCCTACAGCTCTCAGCATCTCCTCACCACTGGCTATGCTGGCTGGGGCTGATGGGGAGTTGTAGGCCAAAACATCTGGAGGGCCACAAGTTGACCATCCCTGGTCTACACTGACTGGCAGACAGCAGCTCTCCAGGGTTTCAGACAGGGGTCTACCTGGAGATGGTGGCGACTGAGACTGGGGCCTTTTATATATAAAGCATGTGCCCTGCCACTGAGCTATGACCCTTGAGTTGCTTATTCAAGGCTATCCTGTGCACTGTGGCTAAGCAAAATTCAAACACAGATCCAAACAGCATGCTACACTTTCAGAATTACATATTCATCGATGTTCCTCAGGGACAGTTCATGAGTCAGATTTTTAATTTATAAGACATCTTATTGACAAATCAGGAAACCAATACAAGTTAAAATGTCATGGATAAACATGTTTAGATATTCAAGTCTCCTCCAGTTTATAAATATGTTTTGAGCATGAGTCATATTCTGTAGGAACTCCCAGCTCTTAGTAAATAAGATTCATGCTCTTATTCTTTACACTGCAAGATGTAACACTGACAGAACCAATAAACTGTAGAATCAGACGAAGAAGAACTTGTTGCTTGTTTAGACGTATGACCTGACAAAAGGTACGCAAGAAAAACACAATGTGCAGCACAAAACCCCAAGGAGGACAAAAAGAATTGTGCCCAAATAAAAATGTGACACACTTCGATTGGATACATATTCAGCTTCTGTTGTTTTGGTTGGAAAACAGCTGCAGGTGTCCTCCAATTATCTCACCATTTTTGCAAATATCAACTGTCATATTTAATTTGTTCCGTTCGTTGTGCAGCCTCCTCAAACTGCATAGTTCTTTCACTATGTATTTACAGCCAGAGTTTCTAGCATTCAAGCTGACTTTCAAGCTAGTCAATTAATGCATTATTTACAAGTTCAATGTTATTAAAAACAAATCTTTAATTTACCAATGATTTAGGAGTCCCCAGACAATTTTCCAATTGGTAGTTCTTGAGAAAGGAAATAAAAAACTCCAAACCAAACCAAAATATTAATAATATTCCCATACAAGTGGAAAAAGGGGGAAGAAATATGCTTGTGATACTTTGGCCTATTTCACTGCAGTTTATGCTCTGATTTTCTGCTACCTTTAATGAGTCTTCCCTTGTTCTCATTTTGCAACCCAAAGCGAATGCAGAACCTAGCCAATTCCTGAGGTGTGTGTGTGTGTGTGTGTGTGTGTGTAGGTGGCGGGGGGGGGGGGGGAGCCCAACTCCACTCTGTGTGTTTTTTTTAAAAGAAAAGAAAAAGAAATGTCAGGCACTCTGGAATTACTCAATACATATGTTTGCCTTGTCATACAAAACAGCCCAATTTACAGGACTGAACTAGCAACACAACAGATTATAAAGGCTAGAAGTCAAGGGGAATTAAACTCTATTAGCATTTTCTTGCTTTTGTGCCTCCCACAATGAATACATAATATTTTAAATACGTATTTAAATTCAAACTTGTTTCTGATGACTGGGGTCACTAGGATTTCATTCCCCCGCCCCCTGCACCTTTTTTTATTTTGTGTTCCATTTTCTTCACTTGTTCAGTCACTTCATTAATGCCTGACCCTATTCCTTCTCCAGCTCCTCAACCTCCAAATTACAGCTACCTACAACAGAGAGTGGCCATCATTAAAATGCTGACATTAAGTGTCTGAAGATAATTCATGTTAGCGACACTTATTTACAGGGCATACCTTCAATTTCGCAGTAACGCAAATTAGTTTCAAACAGTAAATGTCAACATTTTAATGGTGACCATCACAGCTTCGAGATAATCATGTCAGCGTGGGGCCTGTTGATTTGAGATAAAGGGGTTTTCCACACGGAGCCCTTTTTTCTGGTTAGGCAGTGTCTGTACCGGGTTTTGTTGCTTGCAGTTTTGAAACCCATGATCCACACCAACCCCCTTTTTCTTGGTGGGCATAGTGGAATTTTTGCATCCACACAAGGGGGAAAGTCCAGAATGCGTCCAGGTGTCATTCCCCTGTCCCTCCCCATTGCTCTGTACCCCTCTCACAGTACCTTTTCTCCATTCTGGGCATGCATGTTGGTAAGTGTAAATTGCCCACATGTGCCACTTTTCTAAAAATGATTTTTTTTACTGGAAATCTGGGATTTCCAAATTCCTTAATTTAGAAATATGAAGCATGCAGCTATCCTACATTTGCTAACTTCCTGTTCAGTTTCCCAACAAATATGGCTGCTAGAAAGGGGGCCTGCTGGTGGGCAGCTGAGAGCTGACAGAGCAGATCCCACTCTCCCTGCTTGTAAAAAGGAAGTAGGGCTGTGCACTGCTTCGGCCCAAAGCCTGAGCTCCAAGTTGAAATGGGGCACTTCGGGCAGCTTCAGGCTGCCTCTGAGGTGAGGCAGAGGGGGCCTGCAGTGGCCCGAAGCGAAGTGGGTTGCTCTGAAGTGCTTCAGTGTGCTTCGGCATGACCCTGAGGCCCAGCTGCCACACTGCCGCCACTGCTGCTGCCCAGCCCCCCCGCTCCTTACCTGGGTCCTATGGACATGTGCTGGCAGCCATCTTGTTGTGGCAGTGGCAGCAGTGGCTCCCCTGGCAGCGGATCCCCAGGAGGCCGCTCCCCCAGTGATGGCAGTGGCCACCCCCCATGGAATAAGGGCCCAGGAAAGCAGTTGGGGGCTGGGCAGCATGTTGGGGGGGGGGGCAAAGCAGGATTTGGATGTCCGAATCCTGCTTCAGCTTTGTAGGCCAAAGCGAGTTGGGGCACCCCCAAATCAGCTTGAGCTGAATCGGGCCCGCCTTAGAATCATAGAATCATAGAATAGTAGGGTTGGAAGGGGCCTACAAGGCCATCGAGTCCAACCCCCTGCTCAATGCAGGAATCCAAGTCAGAGCATCCCTGACAAATGGCTGTCCAGCCTCGTCTTGAAGGCCTCCAGTGTGGGAGAGCCCACCACCTCCCCAGCCTTGGGAGCCCCAAATCGGCCTCCGAGTCAGATTGGGCGGGGTCTATGCACAGCTATAAAAGAAAGCCTCAGCACACTGCCTCACTGCCCCGACAGTGCTGTCTTGACGCAATCTCTTAATTTTTTTTTTTTTTTAAAGACCTTGAGCAAGTCTGTTCTTCTGGAATACCACTGACATACATGTAATCTTATTTTATTAAGAAGAACTACAAAGTTAAGCAGGCGATTGCAGTACTGCATTCTAGGAGTAAACCATCCAAAGAGCTTGAGCTATTGGGCGGTATAAAAATGTAATAAATAAGCAGCAAGGAAACAAATAATTAAGTGGCTGCTAATGCCATTTGGAAGAGATGAAAGGAGAGCAGACCGGTTTCCTTTTTAAAGGACTGAGCAGATTCCCCTCACTCTCGGCAGCACAGCACTGCCAAGTAAAAAAGAAAGCTTCCCGCTCTCTCTCTCTCTCTCTCTCTCTCTCTCTCTCTCTCTCTCCCCACCCCAAGCAACTCCATCACCACCATTGCAAAGATGTCTCGCGCAATTTTAAACTTAAACATTTCTATTTATAGTCCTTGTACAAGTCTGTTCTTCTGGAATACCACTAACATACATTAAAAAAGAAGCACCAAACGAACAACTAAGTTAAGCAGGCAATTTCAGTTCTGGCTCTAAACAAATTGGGTTCCAGGAGTAAAGCAGCAAACAAACAATTAATTAAGGGGCTGCTAATGCCACTTTGAAGAGCTGGAAAGAATGGTAGGATATGGCTCTACAACAGGAAATACAAGGCAATCAATCAGGAATGGAGGAGCACCTCCAACACATCATCCACCTTTGCCAGGGACCACTCTCCCACCTGGCTTCCATTCCACATTTTCCTGTCTACACCACCAAAGAAAATATGCAGCTGTTCTGCTGTTTCCCTTCATAATGGACTTTCTGAATTAAGCAAAAAGTTGGGTCAATTGATGGGAAAACACAGGCGGATTACAAAAGGACAACGTCCTTGTCTGGATCACTCATGAAATCTGAGTGAATGAGCCATGGTGATTCCTCCATAAATCCTTGTCTGGAAAAATCCAAGGCAAAATCAAGATGGGATTTCATAAGGGATAAACTTCAGTCCTCAGGTTCAGTTTTAAGCTGTGGCTGGTACAGAGCAAGAAGTTGTGAAAGAGACCAAGGGTTTGCACAAAGGTAGTGTATGGTCCATACTGCAAAGCTTTGATACATGTATATTTGACAATGTGCCTGCAATGGATATCTGTGTAGCAAATTCATTACCTGTGAATCAGTTTGCTTGTCTCTGGATTAAGCCATTTGTGTGTGTTTGATGTCAGATGCCAGAATTGCCTGTACTTGATTACACAAAATATTTTCCAGAATGGCCTTGTCATTTTTGCTCTCTTTTGCTTGTTGGTAAACTGATATCCTCTATTAAACCCTTATGCCAACCAAGGGTTAAAACAAAGCAAATTCTGGAGTTCACACAACAAACATAACCAGAACAAAATATGAAGAAGAAAAGATTGAAATGTGCTTATAATTAGAGGGGGGAACTTTCAAGTTTAGATTTTTGTAAGGAAAATCTTTAAGGCAAAGGGGAATTTTGAACAAGGAAGATTCAAATGTGGTAGGAATCAATTTCAGAAGGTTGTTTTCAGAAGTGCTACTTAAATTGGACTTTCCAATTTCTTTGCGTAGAAACTAATCAAAAAGGCAATATGTACAGGGCTCTCCAATGTGGGCACATTTGGGAGTTTGAGAAACTGCTATGGGCACCACCACAAAATGGCTCCCATGGAGGATGTTGCTAGTCACATAATGGCTGCCATAGGGGGCCTGGCTAATCAAAAGACAAGTAATTTACACCAGAAACAGAGCACAAACAGAGGAAGGGTCTGAACTCCAAAGCCAATTTACATATTTGACAGAACGAAGGACAAAAAATTCCCATGTAAGGTTGCAATCCTGTGCATACTTACATGGAACTCGGTGGGAATTACTTCCGAATAGGCCTAAATAGGATTGCTTTGCTCATCCTATCGACACCCCTCCCCCCTTTAACTAGCCTTTCGTTTCCCAAAGTTTTCCTTAGGGATGGACAGACTCACCTCCGTCCATGGCCGCCGGGTGCTTGCAGAGCCTCCGCCACTCGTGCCCGCTTGCCATGCCTCACGAGCCCCTGGACAGCTTGGTGAGTGCTGCAGGGCTGCCCATCCCCTTCGCGAGCCTCCATTTTGCATAAAAATGGCAGCTCAGGTTTCAAACGTAACGTTGCGTAAATGGCGGCTGTAAAGGGGGCATTTACTCAACATTTACATGATGTGATGTTGCATAAATGGCCACTTTATGCCTGCCATTTATGCAACGTTACTTTTACAGAGAAACCCGAGCCATCGTTTTTATGCAAAATGGCAGCTCATTAAAGGGACAGGCGGTCGCCAGGCACTCGCAGACTGAGCGAGCACCCAGCCAACAGGTCTGGTTAATGGTGGTAGCTCGTTGAGCAGGCTCTGGGGGGGCTGAGTGTGTATGTGGGGGAGTCCATCGGACTCCACCCCTCTCTCGGATTCCTGCAACATCCCTAGTTTTCCCTACCTCGACCCAGGTTCAATACTCTGTTCCCCACTTGACACTCATACCTCGGCTTCCGCCATCAGCGCCCCTGCCCAGGAAGGTGCTTTGGGTGTGTGCGTGTGTGTGAAGAACCAGAGAAGGAGCTGGGAGGGAGAGAAAAAGAGCAAGGCTAGGGCCTAGGAGGAGGAAGAAATAGCAAGAGAGAGGGGTGAGAGGAAGAGAAAGAACAAGTAGGGACTAGGGAGGTGCAGACTGTGTGAAATCCACTCTGTCTGTGTTTCATAGATTGTCAGGTGCCTTTTGTTACATCGTCCAGTCAAGTCACAGGCAGATCCGAATAATTTTTTTCCCCGTCATGCGGGAAAATATGTGAATAATTACATTTCATAAGGGATTTCATAAGAATTTATATAATTTACTGTAGTACATAACATTTAGCATATTATCCCCCATTCCATTCAACTTTTCCTCAGCAGAAACTTGCGTATTTTTCTATGAATAAATTAGCATACATTTCGGGAAAGTAAAAAAACAAAACATCTGAAAGTCCATAGACTCCACACAGCCTGAGGGGGTTGCTCCACAGCAGATTCCTTAGGTCAGATTCTTAGAAATCTGAGCTCATTTTAGTGAGCTCATCTCGAATTTCTCCCGCATCCCTATTAGGGACTGGGAGGGACAGGGAAGAAGTAAGAGAAAGAGCAAGGCTAGAGGCTAGGAGCGGGAGAAACAGGAAGGTAAAGAGGTGGGGTGGGAAAAATAGCAAGGCTAGAGGTGGGGAGTAGAGAGAAACAGGGAGCTAGTGAGTGGGAGAGAGAGAGAGAGAGGAAGGCTGGGGGCGAGGAAGAGAGAGAAAGATGAAGGCTAGGGATGGGGAAGGGAGAGAAATAGCAGGGAAAGGGGTTGGGGCAGAGAAATAGTGAGGCTGGAGGCTGGGGGTGGACAGCGAGTGAGCGAGCAAAGGGGAAAGGTCTGTGTGGGTGGAAGAAGATTGGGCAGGGCCAGGAAGCAACTCTTTCCTTCTCTTCCTATCTGCCAAACAGATGATCAACAGCAGGTTCAGGAACAGGAAGGAGAACCTGGTGCCCAAATCTTTTTCAAGATTTTTAAAATTAAAAATACATATTTGAAATGGGCAGGAAGTGGAGAGATTCCATGGTCACTTGTTGGAGGTCCCTGCAGGTGCCGTGTTGGGGACCCCGCATGGTTTATTCCCCCCCCCTTTGCTTCTCATATTCACACATTTACAAGTGATGGTTTACAGACTAAAAGGCATGCCTAGGGCCAGATCTGCACCTTGTGTCATATTGATACGATCCCATCATGGTGACGCTATATCCCTCTTGCACATTTATACCTTGTGGCACACACAATGGCGTCTGTTGAGGTATTTTGGATAATATGGAATAACAAGCGGGAAATGATGCTAGAAAAGCGATACATGGAATGTGTAATGTGAGCCAACAGTTATCAGTGCACTTCAATAAAACTGATAAAAAGCCCTCGTGTCGATTGAATCCTGAAGTCATTCCTGAAATTTCCCATTGAGAAAAGCAGCCTGATTCCAGAGGTGATGCTTATCACATGATTAGCCCTGGCATGCAAGACTTTAAAGCATAAATAGCCTGTGCAGAGGGGCCAGAGCCAGATTGGAACCATGGCATGGACAGAGGGGGCTTTAGCTTTGTCTCCCTGCCACTATCCTGACTGGAATCCAGCCCCACCACATAGGAGGAACTGTAGAGACCAGATGCACCCCTTATTTCTGATGGGGATTGAGCAGGGGCAAAGTGTTGAATACCCCCCATGCCATGGTCCTGATCCAGCTCTGCACCACTGGCTTTTTAAAAAACCCTTGCACATCAGGGCTAACCACATGGTAAACGTCATGGCTAATTTGGCCCTGGAATGTTGAATTTCTGTTTATTTTGGTTAACATGCCAATAACAGTTTTCCACTCCAGAAAATCTAAAACCTGCAGGGAGCATTTTGCCCCTTTAATAGAAGATGAAGGCCTCAGTTCCACATTCGGTGGTGACTTGGTAAAGCTATCTGGAGATGACTTTGTAGGTCTTGGCCAGGGAGACAGTTCGGATTCACCGAGTTAAGGACCCTGCTCATTCTCATGCTTTCCAGAATGTCAGCTGTCTCCACCCTGGGCTCCATTCATAAGGAAAATTTGCTGCATGAAACTGATACGATAAAGTTACTTCTTGATGATGTCATCATGCCAAAAAGGGAACCAGGCCAAGTTTGAGGGATAAAACTCATAAGGAGGTAGGGTAACAATACTAATTAGGATTTGGAAATACAGGTCCATGTTTCTATTCAACCTAAAGTGTTTATGAGACCATGCACCAGAAAAGTTCAGACTGTCTGAATCCCATGCAGTGGCACTGTACTGTGCAACTGAATGAGTTTTACAGTGACTCAGTGGCATGTTTAAATGATGACTTGGAATTTTTAATTCCTTCTTCATTATGAAATCGTTAACAACACTAACTAAACCCCCCCACCCTTAATAGTTACACAGCCCTGAAATATTATTCTCTCTTCTTTGCTGGATGGACCCTAATGAGATAAGAATCAGGGGGAAGTTGAGCATGGGGTTTGTACACTAAGGAAACAAACATGAAACAAGCATAGACGTGCAACCTTAATTGTACTCTGAAACATTAGGGTTAAGAGACCTGTAGGGATGTACAGATTCCCCACCGTCCGTTCCAGTGTGTAATCCGCGGCGGGGGGGAGGCGATCTGTTCCTCCCCCTGGAATCCTCCCTGAGTGTCTCCGCTCTGCAAGGATTCTGCAGAGCCAATGGCCGCCCTGTTCCGCCGTCCGCATGCCCCGGATTCCCCCTTTTTTTTCTGGCTCCCTGAACTTATGTAAATAATTCCGTAAGTACCGCCGAAAGATCCTTTTCGCGTGCCCGCTGTTGGTCTCTGTAAGCCTCGGGTCATAGAGAAAATGCCTATTTATTTTTGTTGAAAGGGTAAAGCCCTTCGCGGGAATTCCCCACATAACTACCGGTCACCTGACCTCACCTGACCTCGCTGGACTTCACCTCACCTGACCTCACCGGACCTCACCTCACCTCACCTGACCTCACCTCCAGAGACAATAAAGAGAAAAGATGGAGGATTTCTGTGGACTTCGCGACTCAGCACCAGCGAAAGAAAGCTTCAGGTCACAGGGAAAATGCCTATCGTAAAAAGGGTAAAGCCGTTTGCATTCTTCTTCCATTTCCGATTTACGGATTTCTTTTTGTTATTATTTTAGTAAAATCCGCCGTTCGGCGGACAAAAAAAAAAGGGTCTGCGTGAGCTCCAGTCCGGGTTGACTGGTCCACCTCATTCCAAGGATTCCATGGACCGGATTTGTCAGAATTCGACCCCATTTAAAATTCGTGCGAAATTCTCTGACATCCCTAGAGACCTGTGATTTATTCTAATGGCTAAATCTCTGCAGGGATGGGCAGAATTATGGCTTGCAAGATCTATTTCGCTTTTTACTAGAACACTGAGGTCTACCAACCTGAGCTAGACTCAAAATAGTGGCTCAGGGTGTGGAACCAATTCTCTGCTGCACCCTATCAACCATACAACAGGATATAAACAAATCTACCGGTGAGTTACTGGACAGCAGGGACACAATGCCCTAAAAGCAAAGCTCGAAAGCAACCAATTAGTACTCCTATTTTACAGATAAGGAACACTGAGGCTGAGAAATAAGGGATTCGCAGCAGGCCAGCCACAACGGAGATTTGTTTTCTCCTGCAGTTTTACTTCTGTCAGAGTCAGAAAGAGATCTACAGTGAATCACACAGTGATCTACCAGTAGGTCCTGACCTACCATTTGCCCGCCCCTTTTCTAAATGCCCTTGGGTAGGAAAAGCAAAGCAGCCAGCCCTGCTCATCTGCGTGAGAGGAGAGGCAGGAGGAAATTCAGAGGCTGTTTTCACTCACTTGGTCAGAAGCATCTCAGTGAGCACTCCAAAGCAGATAGCTGCTATGTGGAAAATGAGGGTGGGAGGAGGATCCTTAAAAGCAATCATCATTTGATAGACCAGAAGAGGAATGGTGATAATCACTGCCAGGATTGAACAGCAGATGACCCACTTGCGCCATTGCAACACCAGGTCTCTCCAGGGTGATTTTTTCTCAAGTTGGTACTGGGGAGAAACAAAATATATATACATGAGAAAAGGAAAGAAATCAAGCAACGTAAGGCTGTGAAACGATGAGCATTAGCTGCTAATAGTTTAGAGCAGAAAACCTAAGGAATGATTTGCGTAGGACAATAAATATATGTATAGCTGTTGAAAGGTGGTTTGATTTTCACAAAGGGGTTTAAGCAAATATCCACTTGTTTGTTCATCCTGAGCAATGCGTTTATGGCAGGAGGATGCATTAAACCGTAACCTATGCCTGTGTGCAAGATATCTGGGAGTTTTAAAGATTAAGACAAGAAGCAATAATGGATACCATTTATGCAGAATGGCCTTGAACTACCTGTAACAGATTGAGATACAGTTATTGCATATTCACACTCTGAATCTTCATCCTGTCAGAAGCTAACAGGGAAGGCGCGTCGTCGGAGATAAAGACTTAGAGGGCCCAATTCAGAAGCTGCTCTCCTGCCTTCATAAAGCTGTCTTTGCCTTGAATCATTTTCATTTTATATATTACTGTATAAAATGGCTCAAATCTACACTTGGATTTCTGCTGAAATAAATTGGCATTATTTCACCACTGTAAATTCATGGACTGTTGCGAGAGACATACTACTACGAGAAAGGATGCAAGGCAATAACCATTCTTCAGGGCTCAGGAGATGCTCAGCTGGCCTAGAACCCTGGGAAAAAAGAGAGAAAAACCTCACAGGCAGGTGTTCTAAAGGAGGCGCAATAAGGGCACTCAAAATGAGTTCCCATCAGGAAGCCGGCGCTCTACTGAACAATGGATGACCAAAGAGCAGCTCTGCAGCATCCTGAGCCCCATGTTCCACACTGGGATATAGCAGAGCCTATCCTGTAAATTACCATGGAAAAGAATTGCCTCATAAAGGATAAGATGGCTGCTGAATCACTGTTTATGTAATATGGGATGTGGGTGGAGCCAATGCTTAAAAAAAATCCCACTGAGAAACATAAGTATCATGTTTCAAGGCAGTACAGATTGCTAATAATAAAAGACAGGGTGGGCAAGCTGTGGCCCTCCAAATGTTTTGGCCTACAACTCCCATTGGCTGTAGCTAGCAGAGCCAATGGTGAGGGATAACTGGAATTGCAGGCCAAAACATCTGGAGAGCCATTAATTGTTCGCCTCTGATATAAGATCATGGCTCTGATGGCTTGGTGTTGCTAGAAAGGAGGTAGAGCAAAGCAGGGAAGATGTATATGTATGTCTACACAGAATACTGGCTCCATGCTACTTTTATTCTTGCCAAATTATGTCTGCACTGTGCTTGGGCTGTTCTCCTAAACTATTTTTAAAAATTCTGTTCAAATTTGTCAGAAAGCACAGGCCGTGTTGCCCTTATACAGTTCCGATTCTTCAGATTGGGTTCCCCCCGTCTGCAAGGTAGGTGAAATTAATGAGAAAGTGATTGCTTTCTCCCAGGCCATCTTCCATTGCAATATGCCCTCGTGCAATGGGTCAAGATAGTCCACAAGTAAATTAAAATTTCCTAGAGCTAAAATACTACCCCTTCCATTACCCCACAAAATCTTTCTCTACACATTTTGATGGCAGATATTTTCTGAATCTGCAAATAGCCAGAGGATATTTGATATTCAATGTCAACATTTGACCTCCAATGATTTTTCAGTGCCAGCTAGCAGTATCTGGTAGCTGACATGCAATAGCACTCAAATTTTTACAGAATCTGACATGCACCAGGTCAACACTGGACGATATCTGACAAAAACAGACATAAGTGGTATTGGACACTATCCCAACAGATGACATACAGTAGCAGACAATATTTAACAGTGACTCAGTGCAGTAGCATTTAGTACATTTTGTTCTAACTCCATTTATTCATTTAACCAGTTATAAAACATCTCTTGAATATGGAAAAAAGTACAAACAATTGATTTTGAGCAGGGAGGTATGTCCTCTTCTGAAACGGGAGTGTCAAATTTGGATGTCAAATTCTGAAATGAAAAATCCAAATTTTGAATTTGAAAATTTAGAGGACTGGAAATTTTCTAGAATAGTGTTTAAATTTCCTCCCATCTCTTCTCTCACTAGCCCCAAAGCTGTGCTGGACTTTAAAAATTAGCCCAGTCTGGAAGATGTTCACATTCACTCGTCACCTGGCAACCCTCAGAAGGGAAGAACATCAAAGCTGTTACACTATTTTTCCTTGAATACATTGTCCTATCACCTGTTGACTTATTTATTTATTACATTTACATCCCACCTTTCTTCCGAAAGAAACCATTTTATCCCAACATTCTTTCAAGTCAAGACAGTCTTCTTGAGCTCATGTAACCATCCAAATATAGAGAGCCAGTGTGGTGGAGTGGTTAGACTTTTGGACTAGGACTGGGGTAGCCCAGGTTCGAATCCCCACTCAGCCATGAAGCTCCCTGTGTGACTTTGGGCAAGTTACCAACTCTCAGCGTTACCTAACTCACATGGTTGCTGAGAGGATAAAATGGGAAGGACCATGTATGCCGCTTTGAGCTCTTTTTGAAGAGCTCTTTTTGAAGATGCTCTTTTTGAAGATGTTCACATTCACTCGTCATTGACGTTACTCGTCAATGTAATTTACATCCCACCTTTCGGAAGAAAGGTGGGATGTAAATGTAATAAATAAATAAGTCAACAGGTGATAGGACAATGTATTCAAGGAAAAATAGTGTAACAGCTTTGATGTTCTTCCCTTCTGAGGGTTGCCAGGTGACGAGTGAATGTGAACATTTTCAAAAAGAGCATCTTCAAAAAGAGCTCTTCAAAAAGAGCTCAAAGCGGCATACATGGTCCTTCCCATTTTATCCTCTCAGCAACCATGTGAGTTAGGTAACGCTGAGAGTTGGTAACTTGCCCAAAGTCACACAGGGAGCTTCATGGCTGAGTGGGGATTCGAACCTGGGCTACCCCAGTCCTAGTCCAAAAGTCTAACCACTCCACCACACTGGCTCTCTATATTTGGATGGTTACATGAGCTCAAGAAGACTGTCTTGACTTGAAAGAATGTTGGGATAAAATGGTACCTTACTGTACACAGAGTTTGATGCAACTATGTGCAAAGCTGTGCAAAAGCACTGGAAGAGAGTCTGAGGCTATTAGCAAGCTTGACGACTGTGAAGGACCATGGGAGGTACAGTTCAGGAAGGTCAAGTACATTACTACACCCACTTGTCTGTCATTTTCTTTGAAACTTTAAAAAGGAACGGACTAAACATTGATGAGAGGACCTTTGGGATCGAAGCATGCTCTGTGGCCTTTGTCTCTGCTGCTTAACTGGCACATTTTTAAAATGTATTATTATTATTATTATTAAAAACATTTTCTGTCTTGAGTCCATTTTACATTTAAACAGGTAGCCATTCCTTAAATGAGTATCATCAAACTCTGCCCCCCATTTTAAAAATTATTATTATTTCCTTCTTTTTTTTTTAGCATGTGTTGCTATGTGATTATAACAAATAAAAATGACACGAGAAATTACACCAAGTAAGAGCTGTCTGGAAACAACAGCATTTAACTGTTGCAAGATTACTAGTCTATGCCATTGTTGCAAAGCATGCCAACATTACTGTAGTTCATATCCGTGCTCCTGATAGGCTGTGTGACTCACACACTGTGATTAGAGAAAAATACTGGTAGGGTGAAATATCCATAACCCGTGTTTAGGTTTATACATGGCTTGCAGGCAATCAATGTTTAAAGCACATTTACCCTGAGCACAGTATGGTTTGTACAGACAACCCATGAAAGTAAATACTAATATCTACATGTACCATGTGAGGAACCAATCAGCATACAACTTTGACCAGCTGCAACAAAACTGGTCTGCTATGCGCCCCATGGAGGTTTGTTAAGTGCACCAGATAAAATGCTCACAAAACAAGGCATCTTTCACTGCAGAAGTACTATGGCTTAGGTTTCATTTAAAAAAAGAAAGAGAAAGAGAGAGAGACAATCAGTCATGTGCTTCTTAGTGGCCTAAAGAGAAGCATATCTGTTGCCTTTAATTAAGCAAGCATCATAGCAATGTGCCATAATGCTTCTGTTATACAAAGGAGTGTGTCTGTTCCCTTTCTAACACTTCAGAAAGCTCAGTGGCTTGCCAAATGGACAATCTGAAGATCCTTTCAGCCTTGAAGGCTGCAAACCAAATGCACTTACTTGGGAGTAAATCACTGAATTCAATGAGACTTACATCAGAATAAACATGCATAAGATTGGACTATTGGTCTTCAGCACATTGGGAAATGAAATGGGAGTTAGCACTTGGAGGCAACTGCTAAGTAAGGATGGCAGAGGAATCTGTCTGGGGATGGTGAAACTCACTGACCTTTAGTCTGCTCGGTCCCCTGGACTTCGGCTTGCTTTCTTGCAAGCTGCTTTGGGGGACATAGCAGATCTGCATCAAGTCAAGACAGCTTGTGGATATCCAGGGGTTTTCCCTTATTTGTGTAAAAAGCAGTTTGTGCAAATTGCAGCCGCAATTTGTGCAAGTTTTGGCTGTAATTTGCACAAGTTGCAGCTGTAATTTGTGCAATTTCTGCAATTTCTGCAAATTACAGCAGAAATTTGCATAATTTGCACAAATTGCAGGTGCAATTTCTGCAAATTGCTTTTTATGCAACACCCCCCTCAAATAAAGTTCCCGGATTTGGGGAACAAACCCCCAGCTCAGCTGACAAATGCTAAGCCAGGTCAGGGGCGCCACAGGAATCCATTGGGCCCCCAAAGGGCCGGATTTCCCGGGAATGGACATTCCTGCTGCTGAGTGGCAAACAAGGAGGAGGGGAGCTTTACTTCTTTAAGAACATGGGAAACCTAGGAGGCTGCCTTATCCTAAGTCAGATCATTGCTCCATCTAGCTCAGTATTTCTACTGTGTTTGGTCATGGCTCTTCAGAGTTTCAGGCAGGGGCCTTTTCTAGCCCTGCTTGGAGATGTTGGGTATTGAAGCATGGACCGTTGGATGGATGCAAAGCATGAGCTCTACCATGTGCCCTCCCTCCACTAGAAGTTACCAAGAAGCAAAATCAGGAGACAGGAGTAGCCAAGTGTGAAGCTTCTCCCCATCAGTCACCGCTACGCATGACACTAAATCAGTCTTAGAAGGCATATTCATTTATTTCACTGGTGGGGAACCTCAGGTCCAGGGGTCAAATCTGGTCCTCCTGTGGTCCCAAACCAGTCCCCTGGGCTTCCCTAATTGGCTGTGCCTCCTCTCAAACAGAAACTGTTTGGGAGGAGGAAAGATAACAGAAACAACTACTAGACATTACCAAAATGTATGTTTAAAACAAGCCTCATTTAGAGATGTCTTACATCATATACCTTGACTTCAGCAAAGCTTTTGACAAAGTGCCCCATGATATCCTGATGAGCAAACTAGCTCAAAGTGGGCTAGATGAAACAACGATCCGGTGGATCCACAGTTGGCTACAGAATCGGACTCAAAGAGTGCTTATCAATGGGACCCTCTCAAACTGGGGAGAGATAATGAGTGGGGTACCGCAGGGCTCAGTCCTGGGCCCAGTGCTCTTCAACATTGTTATTAATGACTTGGAGGAGGAGGTGCAGGGAATGCTGATCAAATTTGCAGATGACACAAAATTGGGAGGGATAGCTAATACTTTGGAAGACAGAAACAAAATTCAAAGTGATCTGGATAGACTTGAGCGCTGGGCAGAAAACAACAGAATGACATTTAATAGGGACAAATGCCAAGTTCTGCACCTAGGAAAAAGAAATCAAATGCACAGTTACAAGATGGGGATACGTGGCTCAACCACACTACAAGCGAGAAGGATCTTGGAATTGTTGTCGATCACAAGCTGAATATGAGCCAACAATGTGATGTGGCTGCAAAAAAGGCAAATGCTATTTTGGGCTGCATTCATAGAAGAATCGCTTCCAAATCCCGGGAAGTACTAGTTCCCCTCTACTCAGCACTGGTTAGGCCTCATCTGGAGTACTGTGTCCAGTTCTGGGCACCACACTTTAAGAAGGATGCAGACAAATTGGAGAGGGTTCACAGGAGGGCAACGAAGATGATCAGGGGACTGGAAACAAAGCCCTATGAAGGGAGACTGAAAGAACTGGGCATATTTAGCCTTGAGAAGAGAAGACTGAGGGGAGATATGATAGCACTCTTCAAGTACTTGAAAGGTTGTCACAGAGAAGAAGGCCAGGATCTCTTCTCAATCATCCCAGAGTTCAGGACACGGAATAATGGGCTCAAGTTACAGGAAGCCAGATTCCGGCTGAACATCAGGAAAAACTTCCTGACTGTAAGAGCAATACGACAATGGAACCAATTACCTGGGGAGGTGGTGGGCTCTCCCACACTGGAGGCCTTCAAGACGAGGCTGGACAGCCATTTGTCAGGGATGCTCTGACTTGGATTCCTGCCTTGAGCAGGGGGTTGGACTCGATGGCCTTGTAGGCCCCTTCCAACCCTACTATTCTATGATTCTATGATTCTATGATTCTATGTCACAGAAAGCTGTAACAGAATCAAATGAGTTCAGGTTTCTATGAATCTGACCTGTAGATTCTGAAGCAGACACTTTTCCTGAGTTGCACAGATTCCATGGACTTGCGGACCATTAAAAAAAAAAAAACTTTCTGGAATTTTACGCAAATTTAGTCGTCAGTACAATAAAAAACACCAGACAAAAATGTGCATTTTCCCCATAGGCTAAAGCGTGAAAATGCAAATTTGGGAGGATTTTCATATTTGGGGGGAGATTTTCCCAGTTTGGGTGGATCTGTGCATTTTTGCAAGTGCAAATTTGCGCAAATGTGGATTTGTGCACATTAAAAAAATTGGAAAAAATCCAATTCTATCAAGGAGTGGATGACATAACAAAAGGCACCTGACAATCAGTGAAATGCAGGAGGAATGGATTTTGCAAACTCTGTACATCCCTAGCTGTATTGCACTGCCAGCAATTAGCCGAATTAGACCATCCATTATTATTACAAAGACACTGTGGTGTCATATGGACATGAAACAAAAGGTTTTGCTGAATAAGATGCAGCCCAAGATCCATAGACATGATAGGTATAGTTGCCAAAGCAGCAATCCACTGATCCAATGCTCTATTCCATTCCTGCTTAAAAAGCCTGTATATCATATTTATTCACCAATAACAAGTGTTTATAGACATGGCTTGTGGGTCACTTTGCCTGACCAGCCTCAATGAGTGCTTCCAATAATGATGGAGACTCTGATGCTATAAAAGTGGCTGGTCCAAATCTAGATATTAACAAATGCTGCAATTGCAGGTATTGCCCTTCAGTCACAGCAGGCAAACCATATTTGGCATGCAAGAGAGAAAATGACCAAACTTATCATTGGCCACCAGTTGATCCAAAGTAAAAAATCACCTTATCTATCCCTGTCTGCCACAAAAACATTTTCGTACCAATTTTTAGATCTGGGTTGCCTCATAAACTCAATTTAGCATGAGAAAATGGAACAAAGTGCAATTTTCTCTAACTATATAAACTGTGGGAGGAACCCTATGCATTCTTGTATGTCTAGAATCTAATGCTATCCATTTAGAGAGAGAAACCAGACAAGAAGTTTCCAAAACTGACGAAGGTGGAAGATCTGATGCCTGTCCTGCTTCCTAGGGGCATCTTGTTGGCCCGGAAACAGTTGGAAGCAGGAAGCTGGACTGCATAGATATTTGGTCTCTTCCAGCAGGGTTCCTCTTATGTTCTTAAGACTGCCATCAAGAAGGGAAGTGGGCCAAAACAATAGTAACAGCTATTTGACAAGATGCCCATTTCCTCCATAATGTCTAGAACAGGGTTGGCAACTTGTGGGTCGGCAACTCCAGATGTTTTGGCCTACAACTCCCATGATCCCCACCATTGGGTATGCTGGCAAGGGCTGATGGGAATTGTAGACCAAAACATCTGGAAGTCCACAAGTTGCCCACCCCTGGGATTGAACAGCAGGAAAAAGCATTTTGAACATAAGATACTGTCTGCATTGACTAATTTAGTCTGCATTGACTAATTTCGGCCTGTATGTCTTAGGGCGCAATCCTATGGGGATAGGTGGCTGCCTCCGAACTCGGAGTTGACTGCCTATCCAATGCAGGGCAGGAGAAGCACGGAGGGGATCATCCCCTCTGCGCTTCAGCCGCCCTGCATTTGTGGCTAGATAGCTGATTTCGGAGGCAGCGTGGAAAGGGGGAAGGTTGGTTCTCTGGGAACCGACCTCGGACGCGGGCTCCAAGGTTGGTTCCTGGAAACCGACATATCCTATGGCCATCTAGCTGCTGACTAGCAGCCATAGGATTGCTCCCTTGATGGGTTTTAACAGGGAAGAGCTGCCACATCAAGTTTTGGGATAAGGTTTTACCAATATTAATACAGCAGCAAATGGGTCAGTTTCCTAGTGTTGTTTCTCCACTACACTACTCTTTGGATACAGATTGATCAAACTTAAAAATGAGGGGGAAATCACAATAGTTTAATCTGGATCTAAAAATCAAAGAGCAGGGGAGAGAAATGTTACAAACTCATTTACTCTCTTCCATTTACATTATTGCTTTGTTCTGAATCTACCTAATTGTTTGAAAGGCACAACCCTGTGCAATTTTGCTCCGAGTTAAGTCCCCTCTGAGTTCAGTGGAGGCTTACTCCGTCGTAAGTGTGTTTGGCCTAAATCAGAATTAACCAAGAGGAGAAACATAAAGGTCAAGACTCCATAAACTTGCAACCAGCTCTATAAGCTGGCACCTGAGACACGCACATTTGGCACTACAACACTTTGTGCGTGTTTTTCAAGAGCAGTGCCTGAAGCCTCGTTCGCATGAGCAATCCCACAGCTCCATGTCCATCTAAGTGCTTGTTTGATGGAGGCAAAACAACATCTGTAGGTTTCAAAGCGTTTACTGAAAACAACATGGGTCTTGGGAACCACAGGCAGAAATCTGAGAAACATCCTGAGTATGATTTTTCAGTAGGCATCGAGTGAAGTTATTATGCCTGCAGAGAACTTAAGGCCCATTCAAATGTTCTTTGAAAATATTGTCGGCAAATGTACTGTACACGCCCGCATTCTTTCAGTGCATCCTGATTTGGGCACTTCTGAATTTGACCTCTAGTTTGGCTTCAGCTTGCAGCTTCTGGTTGGTGCTGTTCTGAACAAGGGGCATCCTGAAGTGTGTGCAGTCAGATACACACGAATTAGCTTGGATTATATGAAGCTCTCCATTCACCAACTGCTATTTTCTTTTTTTTTTTTGATGCTTCATGGACTGTTTTGCTGCACTGGAAGAGTCGTGACCCTCTCTGCCTTGACACTTGGACACAATTTATACTGCCTATTTTACCCTTGGTGAGACTCACAGCTGGTCTGCATGATACCCCGTATCGTTTTTATGATAAATGAATGCCTTTCTTAAAGTATCTTGGTCCTGCTACAGTAAATGATATGCTGCCTCTGAGGACAGAAGAGCTTCTATTAGATGCTGCTATTACCCAGCCTTTTCTGGTTTAACCAATCCCCCTCCCTCCATTACTTTCTTTGTTCTACTTTTGATATTCCTTTCCCCCCTTTTTCTGTCTTGGCTTATATTGTGATCTTATCAACTGCCAGTTGGTTTGGGGCTCATGTTTCTAGGGATTTTCATTTCCCGTTTGGCTTGTTCTCCAGATAATTTGTCGTAATCTTTCAGTATACTTGGAAAGGTATTGAAGCACTGTCCTGTCCCAAAAGGCAGCGTTCCATAAAACAATAAAATAACAGCAATGCTACTTTGATTTTTATAGAAATCCTCCCCACTCCCTCCACCTCCTACCAATGCATTCAGGAATTGTTGAAAATAGCATTACACAAACTGGTTAAAATTTTCAGGTGTTTCATCATGAATCGGAGGAGAGGTGAAAGGAGTTGAATGCCAGGAAAAAAATGGGTTCCACGTGATGGGGCCTCCAGTCACAAAGAAATGGCCACTGGCTGATTTAAGGTGTCATGGTGACTCTCTCAATGACAGAAGGCATCTGAACATAGACACCACCAAGAAACACGGTTCAGATCACAGCTGTTACAGGAATAAGTCTTCACAGTAATATGCCTTGATTATGTGGGAAGAGATTATCAGATACTGAAAGACTGTCTTCTCCTACAGGAGCCTGCCTGGCTTTTAAGATCTTCAGGTGATGCCCTTCTTTCGGTGTCACCACCATGAGAGGCACATTTGGTGGGGACATGAGAGAGGGCCTTCCCAGTGGCTGCTCCCAGGCTCTCCAGGTAGGCTGCCTCTCCGTTGTCTTTCTGCTATCAGGCAAACACATTTTTATTCAAGCAGGATTTTGGCATGTAAATGGGTTGTGGTGAAGTGGGTTCTATTGGGTTGGGTGCTGTCTTTATTTCTTTTATTGTTGTGGTCTTTAATTACATTTTAGTGTATTTGTTTTATGATTGTTTTAACTATGTTTTATTTTAATCTTGGCTTTTATGATTGCTAGCTGCCTTGACCACCATTACTTATTTGTTAGGAATGGTTTAAATCAAATCAATGAAGGAAGGAAGGAAGGAAGGAAGGAAGTCAGGGCCCCAAGTCTCTCGCATCTTTAAGCAGCAATGGTATGAACCGCAGGCAAGTGACATTGGAAAGGAAATGTAGCTACCTTAATATGGGCATCACTGCTCAGAACGTTATTAGATACTGTCCTTTTCCTGAGGAAACTGCACAACCATTGCTAATCCACTAAAGACAACATCATCACTGCAAGCCCTTCCATTGTACGTTTCCCAGTAAGGGCCAGCATCAAAGGTAGGTATGACTGAGCACCAGACGAGGGCCGATACCCCAACAGGGACCCACTGACAAGATCCCCCTGGACTTGCTCCTCCTTTTCACCACTGGAATCTGCTTGTTCACCTGCCTCTTGTTCTGGCCCAGATAACTGTTGTGGTGAGAAGAAGCAGTAGGTTCAGGTGGTACGGTGGGCTGCAAGGGAGAGGAGGGAGGGACAAAGTAATAGAATCATAGAATAGTACGGTTGGAAGGGGCCTACAAGACCATCGAGTCCAACCCCCTGCTCAATGCAGGAATCCGAGTCACAGCATCCCTGACAGATGGCTGTCCAGCTTCATCTTGAACGCCTCCAGTGTGGGAGAGCCACTACCTCCCTAGGTCATTGGTTCCATTGTCGTATTGCTCTAACAGGCAGGAAGTTTTTCCTGCTGTTCAGCCAGAATCTGGCTTCCTGGAACTTGAGCCCATTATTCCGTGTCCTGCATTCTGGGATGTTCGAGAAGAGATCCTGGCCTTCCTCTGTGTGACAACCTTTCAAGTACTTGAAGAACACTATCCTATCTCCCCTCAGTCTTCTCTTCTCAAGGCTAAACATGCCCAGTTCTTGCAGTCTCTCCTCATAGAGCTTTGTTTCCAGTCCCCTGATCATCTTTGTTACCCACCTCTGAACCCTATCCAGCTTGTCTGCATCCTTCTTAAAGTGCGGTGCCCGGAAGTGGGCACCGTACTCCAGATGAGGCCTAACCAGTGCTGAGCAGAGGGGAACTAGTACTTCTGGGGATTTGGAAGCGATGCTCCTATTGATGCAGCCCAAAATAGCATTTGCCTTTTTTGCAGCCACATCACATTGTTGGCTCATATTCAGCTTGTGATTGACAACAATTCCAAGATCCTTCTTGCTTGTAGTGTTGTTGAGCCAAGTATTCTCCGTCTTGTAACTGTGCATTTGGTTTCTTTTTCCTAGGTGCCAAACTTGGCATTTATCCCTATTAAATTTCATTCTGTTGTTTTTTGCCCATTGCTCCAGCCTATCAAGATCACTTTGAATTTTGTTTCTGTCTTCCAAGGTATTCGCTAGTCCGTTGTGCCTGTGGACATCTGGTAGTGTGATGCTGGATTTAACACTATGGAAACACACCTTTGCAATTCTTTGCCACTTGCTGGACAGTGGGGTTATTCCCTTTCGCAAATGCAGCCTTTCATAAGGGGTATTCAGAAGCAGCTCCCCCTCCTGGTGTATACTGATCTTGTGGAGGGGAAAGCAGGATGACACTTGCCAGCCTCTCCCATGACATCAGCACGCTTCCTGACCCTGCTTCCAGTGTCCCTACATTCAGCAGAACATTAGCAAGAGGGGTCTACATCAGGAGGTAGGCAACTTTTCTGGGCCATGGGCACATCTGGCAATTTGAGAAACTGTCCTGGGCACTACTGCAAAATGGCTGCTATGGGGGGCAAGGCAAAGGGCAAGTAACCTGGCCAAAAGGGTGAGTACAAGGCAGAGGTGAGGTCTGAGCTGGAACACACTAAACAACTCCTTTGAACCCACAGTTTTCAGCACCAACAGAAACCCATTTCACAGCAATCCCAGCTGCTGGTAAGAAAGTGTGTTAATTTTTTTAAAAAAGTGGGAGGGGTACGGCACTTTGGTGGGTACCAAGGATGGTCTCCAGGGCCGCACTGGCATCCCTGGGCACCACATTGCCCAGCTATGGTCTACAGTCATTCAGCTGTGGGCACATAGGATCTGCATGCCAACAGGAACTGTGCACAACTGGTGTTTCCACTGGTGTGTGGAGCCTACCTGTATACAGCTGTTTGTATATAGGCTTCATTTGCCAAAATTCTGCTTCAAGTATGACTTACTTCCTCCTCCACATATTCAATATCTGCTGGAATGGCACTTGTGAATAGTCCTATATTTATTCATCCAAGTCCTGTTGGCCATACATCTGGGTTACTGTGCAAGGTCCCCTATGCACGCCTTGCGCACTAATGTGTGGTTGTGTTGGGATCGCACTTCTCCTCACACATTGGTGGTGGGGATGGAGTTTTGTTCATAGGGCTAAACTTATGTTTGTTTCTTTTTTAAATTAAATACATTTTCCTTGGTGCCAAACAAGAGCTGAAAGGAATTCCACATGAGAAGTGTTTTCCATATATGAATTTGCTGCAGCAGGGATGCAAAACCTGTACCCAGTAACTGGCCTGTAATCGTGTGTGCCCATCACCTATTCATTTGAGGAACAGATGGGGACACATAGCATATGTAGTGAAGCTGGGTGTCCCTACATCCCATTTGCCTAGCAAATGATTCACTTGAAGCCTCTGAAATTCACCATCTGAATGGTGGGACAAGAGGGGGGCATACAGTATTCCCCCCCTTTGCTTAAAGGAGAGGGTTTTTTGTTTTTTTCACCCCAAAATGACAGTATATATGAAAACATATTGAAATACATAACCTGAAATTAAGAGAAGTACCTTCACAACAGATGGCTGACATTTGGAGCTTTTCTACATGACACTGTTAACCTGCTGTTCATCCACTGTATCTGCTTTGGGTTTTTGTCACAGAGTTGAAAGCTGAGAACTAGGTGAGGAGCATTTATTTTCCTGCTTTTTTGATACATAACCTCTAGATGGCACTGCGGAATCGCGGAATACCAAAATATGCAAGAGGAAATTGTGCTTTCTTTCGCTTTCACAATCAAACGCCTTATTTCCGCAGTTCTAAAAAAAAAATTGCCTAAAGTGTTGGTTAGAAGCAAAACTGGAGGGTCATGATGTCATCTAAAGAACCCATAAATAACTGGGAATGATAGGGATTGATGAGTCCATGATAAATGTCTCATGTAGAAACGCCCTTGGTATATATTTACCATCATAGGAAACATAGGAAGCTGCCTTATACCAGGTCAAAATATGTGTCCATATAGCCCAGTATTGACTACTCTGTTGGCAGTCTGTCTGTCTGTCTGTCTGTCTGTCTGTCTGTCTATCAATCATCTATCTATCACTATCTGACCCTTTTTACTGGACTGAACCTGGGTCTCAGGCAGAGCAAATGCCCTGTTTCTTAGAAGAGTCAAAATTTGGGACACGAATGCTGATTCATAAAATGGCTAGCACTCCAGCTGCACAGGAGATAGCAAGCCAGAATGCGGGGGGGGGGGATTTCCCCTTTACACATTCTGGGATGGATGAAAGAGGATTTTGCAGTGGTGGGGTCAGGAATATGTGTAATAATGTGACAAGCCACACTTGTGCTGACCATGCCAATTAGGGACTCAGGGTGAAGAAGCGGGGTGTGGGGAAGAAATCAGACATCATCAGGCGTTGGTTATAAATTGGCCACAACCTTTACTGGTTACAGTTTACATAGTTTGGCGTGCCATAGGGCAAGGATCCAGTCACAGGGCAGCCTGACTGTTGGCTGATTCATTGCCACTGCCCTTGTGACGGAGTTATGTTGGGACCCACAATGACATGGGCTGATAATGTGGGCCCCTTCTGAGAGCTAGGCGTATGTCAGGCATTCCAGCCTATGAGCTGGGCTGGCGCCTTGAAGCCTTACCCCCAAATTCCCTTATTTACTATTTATTTATTTACTTATTTATTGCATTTCTATCCCACCTTTTTTCTTCCAAGTAACCTAGGGCGGCATACATAACTCTCCTCCTCCTCTCCATTTTATCCTCACAACAACAACCCTGTGAAGTAGGTTGGGCTGAGTGTCTGTGACTGGCCCAAAGTCACCCAGCGAGCTTCATGGCTGAGTGAGTGGGGACTAGAACCCAGATCTCCCAACTCCCAGTCCAACACTCTAGCCATTACACCACACTGGCTCTCCTATGGAGATGCCTCAACCCCTGCTTACTCCCTGAAATGGATCCTACCCATTGCCTCCATTGCCTGTAAAAAACAAGTTGTGACATAGATAACAAAGGCAGGTAAATTATAGAATCAATGGTAATTGCTATAAGGAAGGCAAAACTCCCCAACTGCACAGCCAACTCCACACATGAGTAAAATTCCTTCTGAGGCAGAAGCCTTGGCACGGCAGTGACGGCGGCAGCTGCGGTGGCGGGGCTGGCGGCGGGGGCAGCAGGTGTGGCGGTGGCAGGTGCAGCGGCGGGGGTGGCAGGTGCGGCGGCGGTGGAATGTGCGGGGGCGGCAGGTGTAGTGGTGGCGGCAGCGGCAGGTGTAGTGGTGGTGGCGGCGGGGGCGGCTGGTCTCCTGGCTGGCCGTGGCTGGGTGCAGCATACGCAAATGGTGGCGGCTACAGCGGCCATCATTTGCATTCGCTATTTTTCGCCGTTCTAACCTACGTAAATATTTACGTAGGCTAGAACGGTGAAAAATAGCGAATGCAAATGGTGGCCGCCATAGACGCCGCCATTTGAATACGCATTTTTTTTTACTTTGCTGTGATAGGCTACATAAATATTTATGTAGCCTATCACGGTTAAATACAGGGATGCAAACAGCGGCGGGTACGGCCGCCGCCATTTGCGTCCCTGCTGCCCAGTGGCTGGATGTCCGGCTGCCGGCAGAGCCGGCCAGTGGCTCCGCAGAAAATGCAGAGCGGAGCCGGCTGGGCAGGATTCCGGGGGAAGGGATGGAGCGCCTCCCCCCCGTCTAGGGATGGCGGAGAATTTCTCCCTGAAACTTCGGGGGGCCGAGCGCCAACGTGTTCAGCCCCCCGAAGAAGTTTCGGGGAGAAATCCTCCGCCCCCCCGCCCCCCGCCCCCCCCGGGACGGGACTTACCTTCCCTGAATGTCCCTCCCGGCGGCGGGTCCGGCTGGCGGTTCGTCCGGTGTTCGAGCGGGGCGGGAGCGGCAGCCGGTCTTTCGACCGGCTGCCGCCCCCGCCATTGCAATGAAAGAAAAAAAAAACAAAACGTCCCCTGATAGGCTACGTGACGATTCACGTAGCCTATCACGGCAAGATTTGCAAAGTCAGCCGTGATAGGCTACGTGAATCGTCACGTAGCCTATCACGGATGACTTTAAAAAAAAAAAAGCGCGTACGCGAATGGCGGCCCCCATAGGGAGCCGCCATTCGCATTCCTTATTTGGTCGCTGTAGTCTACGTCAATGTTTACGTAGACTATGGCGAAAATCAGGGCAACGCTATTTGCATTGCCCTTATTTTCGCCGTAGTCTACGTAAACATTGACGTAGACTACAGCAACTAAATAAGGAACGCGAATGGCGGCTCCCTATGGGGGCCGCCATTCGCATACGCGCTTTTTTTTTTTTTTTTTTAAGTCACCCGTGATAGGCTACGTGACGATTCACGTAGCCTATCACGGCTGACTTTCCAGATCTAGCCGTGATAGGCTACGTGAATCGTCACGTAGCCTATCAGGGGACTTTTTTTTTTTTTTTTTTGTTACTTTCGTATTTGCAGCCGGGCGAGGTGGGAAGCCTCCTCCCCGGCCTGAATTTCGGCCGGGCGAGGCGGGAAGCCTCCCCCCCCGGCCTGAATTTCGGCCGGGCGAGGCGGGAAGCCTCCCCCCCCGGCCTGAACTTCGCGGGGGGAGCAGCGAAGCGCTCCCCCCCACCGCGAAAAAGCTGCGAGAAAAGGTAAGTGACTTTCGTTCACCCCTACCCCCGTCGAGGATTCCAGGGGGAGGGACGGAGCGCCTCCCCCCCACTGCAAAGCAGATCCGCGAAACGGAAAGTGACGTTTGTACATCCTTACTTGTGGGAGACCCCTATTTATTCCCCAAGAAAGAACCAGATAGGGAACAGTCTGTCTCCTAGATCTGCCCTCAAGTTCCACTCCCAGGAATCAAAGGGCAATGCAGGGAAACCACCTGCTTATTCGATCCTTGCCCATCTTGGCTCATTATGAGCTGCAGGGAGAGACTTAGGGAGGGGATCAAGGTACTGGTGAATGCTTCCCTCGAGGAGGGACTGATGCCATCAGCCCTCAAGGAGGCAGTGATAAGACCACTGTTAAAGAAGCCCTCCTTGGATCCCATTTTGAAACAACTTTCACCCGGTTTCGAATCTGCCATTTTGGAGCAAGGAGATTGAGCAGGTGGTGGCTCTGCCATTTCAGGCACACTTGGAAGAGGCAGATTATCTGGATCCATTTCAATTGGGCTTCAGACCTGGGCATGGGACAGAAACGGCCTTGGTCGCCTTGGTGGATGATATGAGGAGGGCTTTGGATAGGGGTGAGTGCTCCTTCCTTGTTCTCATCGATCTCTCAGCGGCTTTTGATACCGTCAACCATGGTATCCTCCTGGACCTCCTGGAGGGGTTGGGCATAGGGGACACTGTAGTACAGTGGTTCTGTTCCTTCCTCTCTGGCAGGTACCAGAGGATAGCTCTGGGAGACTTCAGACCCTTGGCTGCTCACTTGCGGGGTGCCACAAGGTTCTATTCTCTCCCCGATGTTATTTAACATCTATGTGAAGCTGCTGGGGGCTATCACCAGGAGGTCTGGGGTGCGGTGTCACCAATATGTGGATGACACGCAGCTCTACCTCACGTTTAAATCCTCACCAAGGTTGGCTGTAGAAACTCTGTCCAAGTTTCTGGAGTCGGTGAGTGGCTGGATGGGAAGGAATAAGCTGAAACTGAACCCCGACAAAACCGAAGTACTTTTGGTGGGAGACAAGGGGAGGTTGGGGGATGTTGACCTGGTGTTGAATGGGGTGTGGCTGCCCCTGAAAGACCAGGTCCGCAGCCTGGGGGTCATTTTAGACCCAGCTGTCCGTGGACGCTTAGGTGTCGGCCGTGAGCCAGGTGGTACTGTACCAACTCCATCTGATACACCGGCTGTGCTCCTACCTACCTAACCATCTGCTCCCATCAGTAGTTCATGCCCTGGTCTCCTCTTGCCTATACTGTAACACTCTACGTGGGGTTACCCTTGAAGACAGTTCGGAAGCTGCAGCTGGTACAGAACGCGGTGGCTCGCCTGATTAAAGGCAGCTGTCGGCAAGATCACATCACTCCAGTGCTGAAGGAGTTGCACTGGTTACCAGTTGTTTTCCGGGCCCAATTCAAGGTGTTTGTTTTGACCTTTAAAACCCTATATGGTTTTGGCTCTTAAGGAGCGCCTCCAGCAACACCAGGGATGCCGCTCAACGAGATCAGCCTCGGAAGGCCTTCTCTCTGTCCCATCGGCCAGGACAGCTAGGCTGGTGAGGATGAGGGAGAGGGCTTTTTCTGTGGTGGCCCCCATGTTGTGGAATTCCCTCCCTAGCGACCTCCACCATGCCCCCTCTTTGATGAGCTTCCACGGGGCTTTGAAAACCTAGCTGTTCAGGTGGGCATTTGGGGTGGGTTAGGTTTTTTTTTAAAGCAATGTTGTTTGTTGATTATGTTGTATTTTGTGTTGTTATTTGTATTGTACGCTGCCTAGAGTGGCCGGGTAGCCAGCCAGATGGGCGGCTAATAAATCTAATTAAAAAAAATAAAATTGGCCCATGAGAATGGAATTCTAGCCACCGCCCTCCACCAACACCTAGCACAACAGCACAAACAGGGACCCCAGTAAGCGGGGAACAGGCTTGTGACAAAATGGAGGGGAGGTGTTGGAGTTCACCATTCACAGGGACAGAAGGATTTCCTGTTACAGACAGGAATGTGTATATGCTTGCAGAATGTACCCTGTATTTACGATATATGTATATATAAAAAGATACAATAAAAAGGGGGGAATGGGTGACAAATACTCCTGACAACAAAGTGGACATTTCCTGTTTTCACTGAGTTCCTATTATATGGGGGAAGGGGGAAGAATATAGGTGACAACCTTTTTTGCCCATCAGGATTTTAAATATAAATGGGTGCTTGTGTATGATTGAAATCATACAACAGACTGTTTCTGGAAAACTGTTCCTATAAGGCATCTTCAGTTCTTTAAACTGATATGCAATCAAGTGCTGTAAAGGCTAATATGGGAACAAACCCTCGAAGCAAGGACAACACTCAATTTTGCCCATAAATGGAACTACATGCACACTTTATTACGTACTATGAGCATGGGATCATACGCAATGATGTTCAGCAGCCCTTGATGCTTGCAAGCTCTGACCCGAATGGATGTTTCCCTTTGTAATTCTGCAAGAATGTCTGAGCCTGATTAGCAATTATGTATGATAGCTGATCAAGTAATTAAATTATATACACTTTTCTTCTGGGATGGAAGAATACTCAGGTTTCACAGGATGTCTGCAAGAAAAGGTCTGTTAGGCTGTGCAGTTTCTCCCCCTACATAATTCTTGCAGATGAAGTTATCATGGTGAAAGTCTCGTTTGACTCCCATATAAGTCCAGCAGGCCCCATAATTTGAGCAGACCCCATTCCTAGAAAAGCATTGCTTTCTTTACCTTTAGACAGAAAATGGTTCTGATATTTTTATTTTAAAGTTTGATTGAGCCAATGCACATAAACTGAACCCTCATGAAATTCATCGATGTTTCCACTGGTGGAAAATAGAAAACCCTGTCTCGCTTTATCATACTATGTATCTTACTCCGTTTACTCTGAACACATTGGTACACGCTCATTTTGGGCAGAATTCAATGTTGTGCAAGAGGACTTCTGCTCATACAAATATACTTTTTCATCCTTTCCTCCCCCTTGTAACCTCCTGCACTCTACCCCCCAGAGCAGATTTTGAGGGTGTGCAGAAGGAATTGTCCCCCACTCACTGATCCACCAATAGATACTATTCCATCAGTGGGATGGATACCAGCCATTGTCTTATATACTGTAAAATCTGGACAACCGTTAAACACTTTCCTATGTATACATTTGGCCAAATAGCCCAGTAAAATGCCTTCCTTGTGAACCAGTTTTGTTCCATCTATCACAAGATAAGCAGCAGTCAAGACAGAATCCAGGAGATCACAAGCATATCAGAGATGTTCACATCCTAGAAAGAGGGAGAGCAAGCACAAGCAATGGTGTAGTGGTAATTTTTGAAGTGCAGGTGCTCATCATGACAAAACCAAGGAAAATCTATAGTCATGTCCCCAGGGGACAGATGGATGGACAGACACACATACACACAGTTATTTATACTCAAAGGAACCAACACTCTGGTCAAAAACTCCATCACAAAGCTGGCATCCAAAACAAACAAACAAACAAACAAATTACTAATAAAATCTCGCAAGTAAATTTAAGGGACCCAACTATAATCCTGTACATAGTTACCTGGGAGTAAGCTCTATTAAACTCAGTGGTGCATTGTTCTGATGGCATAGGTTAAACTTGTAAAACGCATGGAGCTTTAGTGAAAGATCATCAGCCATCTGAATTGCAACTTTTAGCTTTTAATTAGAGGGATGGGTGGGTGCCCCCTTGTCCAAGTTCTCTGAGCGCCCGCCCAGCCCCTGCTCCCGCTTGCATGCACCCAGACCTGTGCTCGCAAATGCCTGTAATCTTGTCTATATAGGCGATTCATGTCGCCATTTTGTGTATATGTAAATATGTGCTTTTTCGTGATCACCATTTTTTTCTGACGCTGACCTGGGTGAGTGTGGGAACCTCAGCGAGTGTGGGCAGGGGGTGAGTAGGGGCAGGGGTTCAGCGAGTGTAGTTGAGGGGTGTGTGTGTGTGTGTGTGTGTGTGTGGTTTCTGCTGGCTTCCGAGACAGAATCAGGTACCCATGCCATCCCTAATTAGAAATGCAAACAATCTTGCAAAGAGGTATTACCATTTAAACTGCTAGTGTGAAGTAGAAACTCTGTCAAGGAAAAGGAAAGAAGCACTCAGTGTCTGCTTAATTATTTTCCTTGTTCTCTGACTTCTGATCACTTCTGCTCTGAAAATATCCAGAGCTGTGCTCCCCTGCATTCCCCCTCCACTACAGCAGAGGGCAGAAAGTAGAGCTCCGGATGTTTTGGGCCTCAGCTCCCAGCAGTCCTGACCATTGACCATGCTGGTAGGGACTTCTGGTTGATGGTTCATAACATCTGGAGATCTGCCTCCTGCTCACCCCTGCACTACAGCACTGGAGGTGAGGAATCATATATTGATTTGAAATAATCAGGCAGACCTTGGGCTGCAGCCCTGTAGTCCTGTTGCACTGATGAGTGATATTGTCTAGATTAGAACCTGGAATAGAGTGAGACAGAAAAGGACAGAATGGGGTAGGCATCTTTCTGTTGTCTGTATGGCTAGAGACAAAGGAGGACAAGATCACTCTAACTTTAAATGTTGTGTAGAAGGTGGAATTTTGGCTGGCTCATATTCTCATGTGGGAAATGGCGCCTCTTGAAATTCCTTTTGTTCTATAGACATTAAGGTATGCAGGGACAGCCCTAGAATAAGGCAGAGTGAAGCAACTGCCTTAGGCAGCAGATTCTGGGTGGCATGAAAGCACAGCAAATGGTTAGTTATTTAATTTGTTATTCTTGTATTTTTACTGCCATGGACAGAGAGAGGCACACCTTGGCTGGCTTTGGGTACTATGTACCTTGACATGAGGGAGGGCTGGATTTGCTGCTCCATTTCAGGCAGCAAAATGATTTGGGCTGTGTACAGGGACAGGACTGAATCAACATGGAGGGGGGCGTGGAGTCCCCACTCCTCACTCTGTGTGTTCGTTTTGAAGCTCGATAGACTCTACACGGTGAACATCTGTATGCAAGTAGGGCTCTTTATGTGCGAATAAGAAGTCTGAAAAAGAAGGCTTCCCATTAGCATGGAGAGAAACCTGTGCACATTTACTTGCATGTGCATGGAATCTACTATGAAACCTTTTAAATGAACAAGCTGCCACTGCGATTCCCTCTTCTTTTTCCAAATGCATCTACTGAATGTCTGAAAGAAACTACTCATGTGTGGTAAAATTCTTCTTACCACTCATGATACAAATGACCAAGCTACCTAGGACACAGAGAGCTCACACTGAGGTAGTTTGGTTATCTGTACCAGGGCTTAACCTCTCTGTAATAAAGATGTATGGAATAATGGGACTGTGCTGCATACAGGAGCTTTATAGAGATTAAACTATTACTGATATTACAGTGGTCTGTTACTGTAGAATAGAGTCACCACATACCCTTTCTTGTTACAGTTTTTCATCCTGAAAATGCACAAGGACAAATCAGATACTTAGTGCTGTTGTTGTTGTAAAATACATCTTAATTGGCACATAAATATCTCAGTACAGGCGGAGCTCATTCTACCAGCTTACATCTCCACAGTGATGGTATTTGAGGGTGCTCCATCATGCTGCAGGCACCTCCAGCAATATTTTAATTGCCTACGAACGAAACGGCACATTCCCTAAAGCCCAAGAGAACGATCTGGGAGAGCCCTAAATATATATTAGTGTGGGTGTTGGGAGAGGAGTGTCGTATCAAATTGAAGTTTTAGAATGTCTTCAGGAAATCAAATCTTTATATTTGCAGTTATAAAGGGATTCCACCTTAATCACCTGCCCAGGTGTTGCAGGGCACGATTTAAACTGCTCTGCTTTGTCATCTGCTGAAATAGTCCCTCCCCAGTTGCACACCTGGACACACAGCTGTTGGACTCCATTGGCCTCTACTGCAAACTTCCAGCAGATGTATTTTAGGAATAACAGACCCAACCACCCGATACTGGACCATCATTTTAACGAATGCTCAGAATTCATCTGTAAATGTACATTGTTAATTTAGAGCCTGCTGTTCATTAATTAGAGGCTTAGTGGCAAGTGCCATTGAGCTATCTGCTATGTTTAAGGTTACCTCAAGCCCTTGTAAATGACTTGCTGATAACAAGACAAATCCATCTTCATTAGCTGGCCACTCCTGTCTGAGTATGCTCTGCTTCCTGTAAAGGGCTGTGTCACTTGGAACGGTAGAATTAAACTTTTATCCAAACCAGATCCTGCACTTTCACCTCTTTTTCTATTCCTTGAGTAGTTCCAATTTATTTTGCCTAAATGACATCTGATTACCTAACATGGAGAAGAGCAGCAAACTTAACCTAAAACAGTCATCAGATCCCTTGTACTGGCCCACTGCTTTTCTCTCTCTCTGTGTGTGTGCGTGTGTGTGTGTGTGGGGGGGTGCATTTCCCAGAACAATTGCATTTAGACTGCATCAGATATCAGTCGTGGTGTAAAGAAATAGTTCTTTCATTTTTCTTCTCATAAGGTTACAGCTTAGATAGGAGGGGGTATTTCCCAGAGGAATACAGGAAATTAATTTTAAATCTGAAGAATAAATATCTTTTTGTTCAAGTTTACTTTTGCAGGCTTGCTCTTTCAAATATATTATATATCATTCAAAGCAATCACAATTCAAGTGAAATGATCCAGAAACAGAAGAAGGAGCTCTGCATGTAAATCCACCTGTAGAGAAGTAAAACTATTTGTGCAAGTCTGTATTTTTTGCCCAGGTTTCAACTTCTCTGCTCCTAAAGCCACAAACCTTCCCTATGTTTCAGTATAAACTTTCTTCATTATGGCTTTAAGCTGAGGCATGGTAGCTTGAATGTAATCATTGACTTCTTAAATACATGGTTTTTCCTTAAGCTAAAAGTGCAATAACTTAAAGGCACAAACTAACTTTTCTTGGCAGATGGTCTCTGTATGAAGCCACCGCTAGAGATCTCTAATACTACCTGGCATGGTCGTTTAACACATTAGGGTGCTTACAGGTATCGCCTACTGCTCTCATGAACCATGGTTCAGTGTTAAGCATCACTGGCTGGAACAGGTAATTGTAACCCTAATGAGAAAGAGCTCTCCCAAAGTTTTGTTGTTCAAAGTACTTGCATATGTAGGAGGAGAGATGGGAAGAAGATGAAGATGTTTACTGGAAGCTAGCCCAAACTTTAGGCTTTAACTGTGTGGCACTGTTCTGTTAGTGATTCTTGACAGGTAGTTCAAAAAATAAAAACTCCACACTCTGACATACAGGTAAACTAATAATTGTCATTTGACTGACATTACAAAGAGTAGATCAGCTGTTGCATGTACCTACACATCTAGTGATGTACCATGCAACTTGGAGGTAAACCTCTGGTGTGGAAATTGGCTTTCCAAACTTTCATGAAAAGCTTCTAGTCCTCATGATATAGAAGGAAGTTTGAAAAGGCAATGTCTGACGAAGGATCAGAAACGAACAGAGAAAAATATAACATTTTACTTAGGGCTGTGCCGTGCTCAGCATTTTGGTTCTCCCTTTGGACTCTGTGTGTGACTCTGTGCCCCAGACTGGACTGTCACACTAGTGGGGATTCCTCTCCCCACACCCTCCACAGTTCCTGGTAGGGGCAGGGTTGGGGAGGGTGTGTGGCTTGCAGGACAGGAGGAGGCGGATTAGGCTCACAGGCTGAAGGTTCTTCACCCCCACCCTACTCACACATTTTCCTATTTCCTTGCTGTTTCCCACCATAAAACACTGACAAAGTATTCCATAGAAAAGTTTTGAGAGCCCACTTTGCAAGAGAGCAGTGCTTGTTTGGCTGTAAACAGAGCAGGACTGGAATAACAGCACAGCATTGTTGTGCCTGTCACAGGTTTTCTTTAGCTGGGAAAGAGAAAACAAGGTAGAACACTTCATATACCTATCCTGTTGAAAGACAGGCCACTATGCTCAGCTATTCCTATTGGCCCTGAGCTGGGATAAGGTGGAAAAAAGACACTCCATACAAGAAACTCTTATCTCCCACCTTATACTACCACAGTGGGTTTATAGAAACATCTCAAGAACATGGTTAAGTGAATTCTCCTGAGCCCCAAACCACAGAATAAAAGATTGCAGGCCCCCATGTGGGCACAGGTTGATATCCCAGGGAAGGGATAGTTGGGGGCACCATAGTGAACATTAGTTATTGGGTAGATTTGAAATGTAATAATAAATAAAATAAAAATAAATAGTGACAGACCCTCACAACCTTCTTTTTTTCTTTACACTTTCTATATGAAATGCATATGTATGAAAAAAACAACTTACTAGCAATTATACATAGGCTTCAACAACAGTGGACCAGATATCCAAATAAATACCCATTTGAAGGTGGCAACTATATGCCACCTGTTCAAATGCTGAAATTGTAATAAGATCCTCAATCCATTCCATTATAGGAGGTGAGTGTTTATCCTTCCCTTGTTGTAATATCAGTCTTTTAGCTGTCAAGAGGCTGGAGAGAATCCAATTACCCTGACCCTTTGTTAATTTCATGAAGCAGGTAAGTCATGGAGGGAGCAATCCTATGGCCGCTAGACAGCAGCTAGACAGCCATAGGGTATCTTGTTTTCCGGGAACTGACCTTGGAGCCCGCGCTCCGAGGTTGGTTCCCGGAGAACCAACCTCCCCCCACTTTCGCACTGCCTTGGAGGCAGCGTGGAACAGCCCTGTCCTCCGCACTTGCAAGAGGAGTGTGGAGCGGCTGAAAAGGGGCGTGTCTGGGGGCATTCTGGGGCGGGGAGGGTGGAAATGCCTGTATGACTCATCCAATGTGTTGTACAGCAGCCTCCCCCCCCCCACTCAGCCCTCTCATGGCTAGACAGTGCAGTCAGCTGTCTAGCTGAAAATGCAGGGCAGGAGGAGGACGGAGGGAATGATCCCCTCCATGCTTCTCCTGCCCTGCATTGGATAGGCGGTCGCCTCTGAGTTTGGAGGTGGCCACCTATCTGGATAGGATTGCACCCTTAAAAGAGCGTGTATATCAGCAAATATTAAAGCCTGTTCCATCCAGTACAAAATGTATCCGTATAATAACCTCCTCCCCAAAAGAAACAACTACTGGACATTGCCAAAACATAAGTTTAAAAGAAGCATTACCTACATTCACCACCAGCAATTAGCAAAATTAGAGAATCCCTTATTAAAAAGATGTTGCAGTGTCCAATTGACACGAAACAAACATTTTTGCTGAATAAAATGCAGTCTAAGTTCCATAGATGCGACGGGTACAGATGTTAAAGCAGCGATCCACTGATTAGGCATAATGATACAATGCAATGCCCGATTCCATTCCTGCTTAAAAGCCTGTATATCATATTTATTCACCAATAGCAAGGATTTATAGACACGAATTGTGGGTTGCTTTACCCAACCAGCCTCAACAAGTGCTTCCAGTAATGATGGAGACTCTGATGCTGTAAAAGCAGCCGGGCCAAATCTAGATACTAACAAATGCTGCAATTGCAGGTATTGCCATGCAGTCATAGCTGGCAAGTCATATTTGACCCTCAGAAGCTCAAAGGTTTTTGCCAAAATGCATTACAGGCATTGAATGACTATGTATGAAATTGTATGAACTGCATTACTTACTTTTAGCACAGGGTATGAATTTACTAGCTACACAACTTGCATTTTATGTGTGCGCATGCATGCGCGCACACATGTACAAGGCAAGTACTCAGTAGTGGCCTTACCCAAATGAAATCTAGTGTGGAGAAGTCAGAAGCATCTGAAAACAGGAGAAGCCTGGTGTGGTGTGGAGCTGCAGAAAATGCTGTCTGGATCAGCCAAAGGTAGAAAGCCAGTCTCTTCATATTTTTGTCAGACCCATCCATTCCAGAGGCTTGATACTGCCTGCCAATTGCAGGGACCAATGTTGCACACTCCTACCCCCTTTGACTCCTTGAGATGACCTCAAGACTTGAGCACACACTGTCCCAGGTAGTTCAACAAGCTAGACCTCAACTTCATTCGTATGAAGTTATGGGTTCAGTTGTATGCAAAACGGGAGTACATAATACTGCAAGCCCTGGAAATAGATTATTTCTAAAACACACAAAAAAACACCACCCATGACCCATCTTAATGCAGCATCCACTATCAAGGAGAATACTGGTAATACAATAGGGTGTTCTTTGATGCTTCAGCCCTACCCGGCTGCAACTTGAGAAACCACTAAGCGTTATTGAACAGCCACTTCTCAATTCTAAATTTGTAATCAAATTCTAGTAATGAAAGTTTGTCAGAAAGAACTAATCATCCTCATGTATCATCCCTTCATTAGTTTGCATCCTAATTAAAGGAAATTGAGAAAACACAATGAATAGGATGCTATATGAAGATGCACTTGCAACCCCCCTTTCCCGATTCCTACCTTTTGTAACATTTAGACATGGAATTAGCTACATTATACATGATTGAAAAAGACAATTTCAAGATGAACTTTTCTTAAATTTACTGGAAGGATGAGCTGGACTCTTTACGTAAGTGCTCTTTATAGTTAATGTGCTACTGTACAAAGGAAGCTTTTTTTTCCCTTTCAAAAGATAAAGCTTATATATTGTGGTGGTAGTGTCACGAAGTACAATGCTGCCACTGAAATGGAGGTCAGATTTGAAGGGTTGTTTTGTTGTTGTTGCAAGCATAAAGCAATGAAGAAATAGTTTACATTTTTGTTATTATTATTCAAATGAAAGCTGTATTGCATCTTCTGAGACTTAGACCCCTGGTTAGAATGGGGTGGAGGGAGTGCACTCAGATGTTCAGGTTCTATTATTCAATATTGCTTTTTTGAAAGAAAAAAAAGCAACAAAAAACTTTGATCCAAGTCAGGTCAAGGCGACTTTTGCAAAAGGTTAAAAGCTATTCTGAAGGGTTACAGTATCCATAAAGGCAAATGAAATTATATTTAAAGACTGATGGAAGAAAAGCAATAATTGAGATAAACTGCCACTGCTTCAGAAAGGTTTAGGATGAGGAAATGCTGATATTAAAGTGGAGAAATGGAAAGGCTTTCACATCAGCTGTCACATCAAAGAGTGCAGGGCATTTCATTACATTTGCAACAATTATGTTTACTTTTAATGTTTACCAGGCCATCTGATGCTGTACTCTTTATTGTTCAGTTAAGCATTTCTGTAATAACTTGGGGGGGAATATTGTGATTCTGAATCTTCAACTTGCAGCTATCAACCAGTGACCTGACCTGCTGCCTGCATCTGTAATATCACAAGCCTTTGTCATGGAAAGAGTTATGAGGTCTCAATCAAATGCATTGTGAAGTTACAAAACCCATATCATAATGTGGGTAATGACTGTGCAGGAGAATATATATATATATATATATATATATATATATACATACACACATATACATATATATATACATACATACATATACATATACACACACATATACACACACATACATACACACACACACACACACACACAGAGAAAAGAACTGGGGTTCAAACCACCCCACATCTCTTCTGGAATGGTATATGGTAAATAAAACTGCCCACAGGTACAAGATAACTGGGTCAGGGATCTATTGTGGACTAGAGATTCTAATGATGAAACCAACACAAGTGAGGAGCTGATTGCGAGATTTGATTAGCTCACATCTCCTTGGCACAAAAAGGAGCAGGAGTGGAAAAAAATGAGTAGTCTCCTTGATGCTACTATGTATAGAACTGGGGGGAAAAATGGCCTGGATTGCAGCCAGTATTCATGATTTAAATTAGCTCCTCCTACAAAGATATTATGACCTTGAGCACACTCCAGGAGAGAGCAGAGGACACGAAGGCCTGGTGTGCTATGGTCCGTGGAGTCACGAAGAGTCGGACACGACTTAACGACTGAACAACAACAACAAAGATATTATTTCCATTGAAGTCAATGCAGCTTTCAAGGGGCTGGCCAATGTGCTCCTACTATGCCAGTACTGTAACCATATCAAAGAACTGCTGGATTTGGCCTGGATGGGGTGTGCTTCCTGGGAGGAGCCAGGAAATAGTTGAGAGCGACAGCCACTGCTTCTGGCCTGAGGAGAGAGAGGCCACAGCCTGAGAGAGCTCCATAGCAGGGCCTTTATTTAAATAAAACTTGGAATTTGTTTATAAAGCAAACTCTGTTTGATTCTATGGGGTCTAATCCACCAGCTTTGAAACAAGTACTTATCCATCTGCACTGGCTGCCAGTCCATTTCTCAACCCAATTCAAAGTACTGGTTTTAACCTTTAAAGCCCTAAACAGCTTGGGACCAGGTTACCTGAAGGAACGTCTCCTCCCATGTTTCATTAAGATCATCATCTGAGGCCCTCCTCCAGGTGCCCCCGCTAGATGAGGTGTGGTGGTAGCTACAAGAGAGAGGGCCTTTTCAGTGGTGGCACCCCATTTATTCCCCAGAGAGGCTCACCTGGTGCCTACATTATGGTCTTTTGGGTGCCAGGTGAAGACCTTTTTATTCTCTCAGGCATTTTCAGAACTGTTTTAATGCTTTTAGTACTCCATTCTACTGCAATTTTATGATGTTGTAATGAATTCTTTGCTGCTGGTTTTATCTTGGTTTTATTCTGTGCTGTTTTAGTTTCAATGTTTGTACTGTACATTTTAATGCACTATACACCACCCAGAGAACTTCGGTTATTGGGCAGTTTTTAAAAAAAAGTTGGTGGGAAAAATGGATCCACATTCTGCACATATGTTTAGTTTCTCCTTCATAAGCCTCGCTTTGTGTGGGCCTGAGAGTGTGCATATTATAGTTACGCGTTTCACATATCAGACCATATGCAACTGACGAGCCTGTAGATTAGTCCTGATATACACCACACTTCCTTGTTTTGACAGCCACTGGAAGGTCTGAATCAGTTAATCTACTGTAGAAACAGGTGACAAAATTCAAGCTTGTCTTCTGTGAGGCAGGCCTATAGTTTCATCTCTGTACACTTGTAACATATAGGTGCAAAGTCATGACCAGAGAGTAGAGGTGATCACATCCAGGTTATAGAGTGACTGAAAAGAACAGCCCGTTTTTAGGAACTGGCAACTGCCTTGCTTGCTCTGCCTTAGGAGCAGAGCTTTGCTGTGAAGGGAGGAGCCAAGCTGAGCTTAACTAATGTGTGGAGGGAGAGAGAGAGAAAGAGAGAGAGAGAGAGAGAGATTGGATGGATGGATGGATGGATGGAAAGTAGACACAGAAGTGGAGACAGAGCTGAGGCTGAAAGTGAAGAGGTTCCAGCTTCCAGCTCTTCTACAATTCTGTAATATTCATGAACTGAGTCTTTTTTTAGTCCACTTGGGATCACTTGAATTTATTTTTTTTAATTTCATATTGGACCATCGTGAGTCCCCTCCCACCTCAAACACAATTCTGGGGTCCCTGCTTTTGTGCTCCATTTCATATATCTATCGGTCTTTATAAACCGTAGTTGTCAAAAGAAACTGCTGATCTCATTTGACTCTTAGGTGCATGACAATCCTTTTGTGGGGTGGGAAGTATGGATTCATGTATAGTGGTGGAAAGTGATTGTACAAGGATTTCTTTCAAAGCAAAAACCTGTGATTTGCCTCAGGATGGTGTGAATTAGCCCATCTAGCTTCCTAATTGCATTTGCTCACAAAAATGAGCATGCTCAGTGAATTAACTTTGAGCGAATTCATTCATTACTGTTGCCACATGGAAGATGCTAGAAACAGTTCTATACGGTGGTGCTTGTGAAAGGTGAGATCAACATATGAATTACCCCTTACTTGGAGAGGTTTTACACCAGCATAACTGATTCTTGGCACTGGCTGGTACTGGCACGGGCCAGCCATGTGGTGACCAACTCTCAAACATAACCGTCACGTAGAACCACCATCATATGGAAGCATTTCCATTGGCTTCCAAGTGGCTGTGATGCATCATTATTGTGAACTGCCGAGAGATAATATTATAATATTGTGAACCACTGAGAGATGTTATTACATTCAGCAGTATATAAATGCCACAAATAAATAAATAAATACATCATTAACCCTCCATTGTCTTTTAAACTATTACTGGAGTTCTACAGAGCTCTCTCCTAGTAGTTATGGATGTTAACAGATAATTAACGCATAGGCTGATAATCTTGATAATACAAATTTAACAGCTCTGGTCCTAAATATTAAAAAGGAATTGCCGTCAGGGTTCAGAGCCTTTCCTTGCAAAACTATGTCATGACTTGCTAATTCCATGCTGTGTCTTGCATAATAAAGCCCTATTCTAGGGTGAAAGGCAAAGATGTGGTTCGACTTCATGGCTTATACAGAAGCACAGTTGTAAGGTGGGTGCTACCTTGGCTAACCGGACACCTGTTCAATTTTTAACAGAATATATATTTTAACAACATATGGGTGATCAATAAGAAATCAAAAGGATACTATAGAGCCAGATTATTTAGGATATTGTTCTCATGAAAACGTATACCCAACATCTTCCAAATTATCCCTGTTCCTATGTGATTGCAAAACACTTACACACTCCTTTCTTTAAAACACCAAATCTCAGGCACTTACTTACTAATGTCATTAAGTGGGTTTTAGTTCAGATAAATGTGGGAATAAGTTCAAATCCGTGAGGAACCATGAAGCCCATTTATTAGTCCTTGGCAAAGCATTGGCCCAGTTCAGACCATCACTTAAACTAGGAATGGACAACTTGTGGCCTTCCAGTTGTTGTACTGCAACCCCATCATCCCTTCCCATTGGCTAAGCTGGCTAGGGTTGATGGGCGGTCTAGGCAAATAACATTTGGAGGGCCACAAGTTGCCCACCCCTGATGATAACCCTGGCCCAGCTGACTGGGCTTCGACCCTCCTCCTCCACTCTGCTCCACTTCCTTTGTGCATTCAAGAGAATAAAAAATTCCATTTCCGCTTTAGAAAAACCACAGTTCCATGTTACATCTGAACTTGGGGAACTGCAGTTTGTTGTAGGGATGTACGAATCCCTTACCTGGCTCCGCAGTGGGGGATCCACGGTGGGGGGGAGGCACTCTGTCCCTCCCCCCGGAATCCTCCCTAGCCAGCTCTGCTCTGCGGCGGCTCCGCCGAGCCGCCGGCCAGGGCCATCCGCAGCCGGAGTTCTAGCCACGGCCAGGCTGCTGCGGCCACAAATGCTGGCTGTCGTAGCGGCCACCATTTGCATCCTGCCAGGCTTCTGTGATAGGCTACGTAAGTATTTACGTAGCCTATCACGGCAAAGAGCAGGGACGCAAACGACGGCTGCTACGCCGTTTGCGCCGCTGCTGTTTCCGTGATAGGCTATGTAAGTATTTACGTAGCCTATCATGTAAAGGCAGCCACGCAAATGGCATAGTGGCCTCCGTTTGCGTCCCTGCTCTTTGCCGTGATAGGCTACGTAAATACTTACATAGCCTATCATGGCAGCCTGGCAGGACGCAAATGGCGGCCGCTACGATGGCCGCCATTTGCAGCTGCAGCAGCCGGCTGAGAGACCAGCCGCTGTGGCTGCCGCCGCTGCTGGAGCCGTTGCCACAGCCGCCGCCGCCGGCGGAGCATCCGCCCCAGATAAGCTTTGTCCCGGAGGGATTCCACGGGGTGGCGGGAGGTGGGAGGTCATTCCGCCACAGGTTTTGGGGGGCTGAATGCCAGTGCATTCGGCCTCACTGAAATCCGTGGTGGAATTCTCTGCCATCCCTAGTTTGTTGTAAACTAACTTCATTAGTTTAAACAAGTTAGTTTATCAAACGGTGGCTCAATATCCTGGTTTGCTAACAGCTGGAGACAGCTTCCAACTGCACTGAAAGCAGGTGTATTGGGATACTGGTGAGGTAGGAACAGGCAGGAAACAAGTAGCTTGCCCCTTCCTTTGTGTCAGAAGATAGTGGGACTTAGAGGGGTCTCCTGATTTATCTTTCCTGTAGTGAGCCACTTGCAGGCGAAAGCCTGAAACAGTTACAGCTTTTAACTTGGACTCTCCCCAGCCCCATCTACATGGCACGGCTTTCACCCGTCACTCCATCACAAAGCATTGCAACTTTGAATTAGCTTCTGCTGTGATACACTCACGATTTACTGCGGGCTTTCCCAACAGACTCCGCCATGCCCTTTTTTTTGCCATTATATTTTAATGCGCAGCTGTGCAGTCCCGTGAGCATGGAGGTGCGACATTGCAGTGGCTGTTTTGCATTTTAGGGGTTCTGTTGTGTCTGTCCATCCCTCATTAGGTAAAATGTGGGTGATCTGTGCTCCTTCGTTTCCACACCAACTGTTTGTCAGTTCCCCAGCCTGAGACTCTCGCGATGGTTCACACTCACCCAAGGCATGAGAGGTATGCGCCTACCCATAGCTCCAAAATGGTGGCTGGAGTGAAATTGGTCCTCCTCCAAGACCTCCCCCCCCAGCCCTTGGGCACTGAGTCCAAAAGCAACCATTGTGAAGATACAAAGCTGCAAAAATGTGCAAAAGTGTGATTAAATAAATGAAAATGCCTGTCTGCGCCTCTGTTAACTGCGCAGCTGTGAAGGTACGGGGAGAGTAAAGGGGCATCACAGAGTGACGCAGGCACTATGACTAAGCATGCCTACAGCATGCCCACCGCAAAATGCAAAGTTGGTTTGGGGAAGGGACAGACAGCTAGCAACCATGGGAAACCCAAAGCAAACCAAAAACATTGTAGCACAACACCTCCTTGGAAATCCGCATTTTCTGGGAGAAAACCATGGATGGCTGCGAAGTGGCGACTGCATCGTATATTCTGAAGGACCTTGACTCGCAGCTGCCCCAGAGTAAAAGGTTCATGTAAATGGAGCCCCTAGCCAGTGCAAACCACAATGCTTCAGGTCAGCTTGGGTCTTTGGATGGGCAACAATCAGATTCTGGCCTTGTCCCTAAGGTTCTGCAGGTTCTTCTCCAATGCACATTCTTTCCAGCTGAATTGCTTTCCCACCGTCTCTCTGTCTGTACCACCCTTCCCAGATTAGCCTGGAGCCCCTGTTAAACCTGCATTGCATCTCTCAGAGCTCAAGTCCCATTCCAGTCCCATTTTAGCCCACCACGCATTCCTGGTTGCTTATGCCCCAAAGCTGGCACCTTGCAGCAGCCTGTACTTGCAATGGGTTTAAAATTATATAATGATCCCCCACCCCACCCCCGGTAACTGTGTATAATGGCAAATTGCTAAGATACAATAAACTCTTTTGGCTTTGGCTTTGGCAATGGGTTTTCAGCACCTCTTGCAGTTTGAGAGCTTGGCTGACTTCAGGCTAGCGAGCTGTAAAGTAGCTCCCCACCCCACTTTTGAGCAACGGGCAGGCATTGGAATTGCTGCAGTTCCTTGGAGCTGCACTTAGCTACTAGCCCAATGGTGAGAGGCTTCTTCCCCCCCTTCTGTTCCATACCCCCGCCTCAAAGATCTCGAAAGAGGAAACTCATTGCTTATGCTGCAGTTTTGATAACCTAACTGGCAGAACAGTTATTCAAATTTTTAAGCTTTTAAATGCAGCAAGATCAACCTGGCCATCCACATAAATAATTTTGACATGATAAGTATGCGAATGCGATGATAACTGATAAGTGAAGCAATTACCTTGCTTTTTTGGATTATATTAAATGAAGATTCTGATAGATTAATGAAAAGAGACAAAGCAGACAAAAAGCCGTCTGTAGCGCTTTTGGGCACTCTGTTATCTCTATTATACCATATTGAAATAGAGAAGCTATCACCAATCATGCTTCCTATGTAAGTTCTGGCTTCTAACAGTGAACAATGAATAAATTGTCACAAGACAGTAACTGATAAATTGGGATTGGCAGTGGTTTTTTTTGTTTTTTTTAAGAAGTGTAAATAAAATTATTGGCTGCTCCATGACAGGGTGTTTTGGAAAGTTTTGTTGTGTTCTGCAAGGTCTGCATTCATTTATGCCTCTCAATTGTTCTTTGTTAGGCTGTCAATTTTAAGAAGCCAATTGTATTTTTACGACAGTATTCCAGCACTATCACTGTCTTCTCAGGCAACCTGAATTTCTTTATATTATTACTGGGTGTTGTTATTAAAGTTGGCTTCCAATTCTTCTCATGGCCTTTTCACCCCCGTATGCCCAACAGGCCTCCTTGCCATCTCACTTCCTGCACCTCATGGTCTCTGAAAGCTTCCTAGAGCAGTTCTTGGGTGAAGTTATCGCATTTAAGATTGTGCTACCCTAAGATAACCACTCTCAGAAATGAGCTTGAATGCATAAGAACATAAGAAGAGCCATGCTGGATCAGACCAAGGGTCCATCTAGTTCAGCATTCTGTTCACACAGTGGCCAACCAGTTGTCCATGGGAAACCTACAAGCAGGACCTGAGTATAACACCCGCCTGCACATGTTCTACAGCAACTGGTGTACATAGCCATACTGTCTCTGATACTGGAAGTGTCATAAATCCCTCAGGACTAGTAAACAGTGATAGCCTTCTCCTCCAGGAATTTCTCTAACCCCCTTTTAAAGCCATCCTAATTGGTGGCTATCACCAAGATGGCACCACATTCCCAGTGCCATCTTGGAGGCATTCAAACACTATTTTTGATATATAAAGTCTATCCCTTTTATAGGTGACCCATCATAGGAGTGGCTGCCTCTGAGCAAGATCCCCACCTTCCTTTTTTTTCAATGTCGGCTTAGTATTTGCGGCAATAAATAAATCTGTCAATCATATAGCATGCATGTTATAGACCAGGGGTGGGTAGACTTCAGTCTTCTTGAATCAGCATTGTTTGTAATAGAACCGTAGGGTCCACCAATTGGATCCTGGTGCAAAAGTTATAAGCTTAGAATTAAAAAAATTCTGAGCCCAGGAATTTGTTTTGGAGTAGCGGAACAGTGCAGAGTTCACAGTCCTTCAACACAAAAATCCACTCCTGCTTACCTGAGGTTTCTTCATTTTGACAGTATAATTTAATGCAAGAAGGGAAAGTCATTTTGTAGCACCATTGTTTAATAGCTGGGAGTTAGAATTCCTTGCTGATCTATGGCAAATCCAGTAGATCCAGATCCAGATTCTGCTCACCCCTGTTATAGGCTATAAGTAGGCTGACCATACGTACTGTTTTAAATGGGACAGTACCGTTTTTTTTCATATTTCCCGACTGTCCCATCGTTTTAATATAAATGTCAATTTTGTCCCGTTTTTAATTTTTTGTAAAAAACTGAACGCGTTTATTATAAGGCTCTATGCTAATCAATGCATGCAGTAAAACTACTAGTGTGACGAAAGAGGAAGTCCCATTTACTTTATCCAGTCAGGGCCAGGCTTCTTGAGCTAGTGATGATCAGATGCCACCCCCTTGCTTGTCTGCAGCGGCAGGGAATTCAAGAGGTGGTCGCTCAGCCCCATTCAGCGTGTGGGAGCCAGGAGGGTGAGTCTTACTGTTATTTCTACCATCATTCCACCCATAGAGATTTTTTCTGCCCTACATTCAGTTTGATTCAGACTTTTCAGACTCATATTTTGGTTCAACAGGCTGTTAGCTATTTTTTTATCGTCTTACTTTTTCATGAATATGGAATATTACATAACCCCGTCCCGTTTTTGTCACCCCAATATCCCGTTTTTGTCTCAAGGAAATATGGTCAGCCTAGCTATAAGTGTGCACAAATATAGAAGTGCTTGATACATCTAAACATTCCAAGTCCCTTTGGACACTGGTCCAGGACAATTTTTCATTTATTTTGCATATGCGTATCTCCATTCTGCAAAGAGCTTAGGGTAGTATACATTCCATTTTCCTTCAACAACTCTATGAAATAAGTTAGAATGAGAAATGAAGACTTTACCCAAGTGACTCAGTGAGTTTTATGATTGAACAAGGATTTGAATCCAGATCCCTCTAGTCTAAGTCCAAAACACCATCCACCAGCAATATATGAAGTCACTAAGTTCCAGTGAAGGCAAGTGGTAGAATGCTTGCAACTACCCTGTTTTATTATTAATTATTAAAACACCAGACAGTGTCAGTTCTAGGTTTTGGGGGAACTTTGGGCAAGATGCTCTCAGCGCTTCCCTTCCCTGAGTGAACCCCCCTTCTTCTCACCATTGTTGACCCTGTCCATTCACTAGCCTATCCCTCTGGGACCAATTGGCACCACCTCCGAGAGAGAGAGAGAGAGAGAGAGAGAGAGAGAGAGAAGGTGTGCAGAACTAAGGATGCTCAAGGATTTCATTCAGCCTACATTTTAAAGCATACCAACCTGATTTGCACTTCCCGTATTAATACGCAGATTAGAAAGGAGTTATCCTTCAGTTTTTGCACTTCTCTGAATTTTGCAATCCAGTTCTCGGCTCAGAAAACTTACCAAAATGCATATACAAATGAGTATTTTAGGTTAAAATGCATTTTAGTGGATAAGATTTGTATTTTATGACAAAATACATTCAAGAATAATGCAAAGCCCCATGTGTTGTCATTGTTTTTTAATTGCAGATTGATTTGGAAATGGAATGGAACGGACTTCTGAATGAAGACATGCGAAACCCACACAGAAAGAAAATAGACTGATCTGTCGATCCCTATGCAGAGTCTCTTTCTTCTTGCTCCTCTCACTGCTAGCTCACTTTGAGAGGACAGGTGAACAGGCAGCAATAGCAAGGAGGATGCGTAGCAGGCCCTGGAGGCTTCAGGGATTGGCAGTTGCCCAGTGACTCTAACCCCCTGATGCTGGTCTTGCCTTTGGAAAAATGGCTACAAAATACATGATACATCTGTATGGTCTCGGTTGCTGGCAAGTGTTAAGGAGAGAAAGATGGAATAGTTGCACAATGCCTTCCAATTAGTAGCGCCAGGAGCCTACTATGGGCTTCTTCACATCGAGCTTTTATCCTGCTATGGAGATTGCTCACTCATGGAAGTTTGCGGGCCCTTTAACCTCCATGGCGTTTCCTGCACTAAATGCCTTTTATTCCATTTTTAAATAGATTTGGAGATAATGAGGTATCAAATTACCCTGTTTGTGTTCTGCTTGAGTTCCCTCTGTGAAAAAGGAAAAGCAGCAAGAAGAGGAGGTAGATCTATGAAACATATGGAAGACTTAGATAAGGGGGAGAAGGAGGGGGAAAGAGGAAGGTGGGAAAGGAAGCACGTGTAAAGAGAGTCCGTTGTGATCCTGCATTTAAAGCAGAAGCAGAAAGCCCCATTTAAAAGCAGGATCTTAGGCTGGTGTAAAGATGCTCTGAGTCTGGAAGCATCCTCACTCAAGATCCTAAGGCAAGGTTTAATGAACTGGCCTCTATAATGCATTTGTATAGCGATGTTTTTCCTGTCCCCGTACTAGGGATGTATGAATCCCTTACCTTGTTCTGATGGCAGCGTCTGCTGGAGGGGGGGAGGCGCTCCCCCCAGAATCCTTGATGGGGGGGGAGGTGATCCGGTCCTCCCCCCGAAATCCTCGACGGCCGGCTCTGCTCTGCGGCGGCTCCGCAGAGCAGCCGGCCAGGCCAGGGACTGGCTGCTGGTTAAAAAAAACAAAACAAAAACGGCGTACACAAATATTTACGTAGGCTAAAATGGTGAATCAAAAAGGAATGCAAATAGCGCCCACTACGCTATTTGCGTTCCCCTTTATTTTCACCGTAATAGTCTATGTAAATATTTATGTAGACTAAGACGGAGAAAAATAAGGAATGCAAATGGCGGCGGCTGTAGCCGCCGCCATTTGCGTACACATTTTGTTTTCTTTTTAACCCAGACATGATAGGCTATGTAAGTCTTTACGTACCCTATCACGTCGATGTAAAAAAACCCAAAACACAAACGACTAGACTGCAAATGGCGGCGGTGGCAGCCGGTCGGAAGACCAGCTGCCGCTGCAGCCGCTGCCGCCGCCCGGAACATCCGCCCCAGGTAAGTCTCATTCTGGGGGGGATCCACGGGGGGGCGGGGGGTGGCAGGCCGTTCCTCCACAGATTTTGAGGGGCCGAATGCACTGGCATTCAGCCTTACTGAGATCCGTGGCAGAATTCTCTGACATCCCTACCCCTGGTAGGGGTAGAAAAATGGTGTTTTGGCATCAAAGCTTCTGATGATGAATGAGGCATAATCATGGTATTTGAGTCTTTCACAGGCACTGCCTTCAATATTAATCATTCCCAGAATAAAAACTGATTTTGGCCTCCTCTTGCCATCCCATTTAAAAGCCTGCTTATGAAGCTGAGAGACAGGGAGAGGGAATGATTCCTTAAGATCCCAGAAGAGCAAGAACTTTTCCTCTCAGCTCAAGCATGGCAACTTGTTGAGTGGGTCATCTGTGTGTGTGTGTGTGTGGTGGTGGTTTGAAATGTCAGAAGTAATGTCCATTTGTGAACCACTTTGAGAATGTTCTCAATTCCCTTCAAGTTGACTGTTATTTTTACAGCATAGAATTAGCCAAGTGCTCTGTGCAGATCAGGCCTAATTCCAAGAAAACCTTACAGCCCTTCATGTAATTGCTGAATCCTTAACTCCACTCTCAGAAATGCAACTGCCCCGAGTGTATCAAAAGTTGCACATGTGCTTATCTGTTTTTGCTGAATCATGACCCTACCAGCAATAAATAAGGGCAGCTGAAAAGGGCATGTAAAAATATGATTCCTGCCCTTCAAAACTATTAGAAAGAAAGGGACGAAAATAAAAGGAAACATGGTGAAAGGAAATACAAGTGATATCAATTATATTAAAATATAATTGAAAAGCAGAGAGCAAGAGCTTTAATATATTATATTATTTTAATTTTTGTAATCAGCCCATAGAATGTTTGTTATTGATTGGATTAAAAATACAATCCGTCAGTCAACCAATCAGTAATCATGTGAGGGGCGGGAAGAACACCCCCAAAGGGCTAGCCTTCAAACTGCAGGTAGAGGAACTGAGGCTGACACACAGAGTTGTTTGCCTAGGCCACCTAGGATTCAAACTGGGAATTTTCCGATTCCTGACTCATAGCTCAGTCTCTTTGCCACTAGGCTACATGAGCTCTACGTGTAGGGTAATCTATGCTGGATCAGGTCTATGTGAGCACTGATGGTCAGGTAAGTGGTCAGATTTGAAAATGCCAAGTTACCTGCTGGTAAAAGGAGCTTAATTCACATCTACCAGGTTTCCTTTTCCCCAAAGAAGTGATAAGCACTGTCAAAGCATGGCATGTGTATGTATGTGCATGCCAATCCATGGATTCAGCGCATAATTTTTAAAACAATAACAAAAAACTGGATGCCATGGCTCAAGCCTATCTTGAAATAAAATGATTGGATCCAAAAGCCATTCCTCTACTTTCTGATGTGTTGCTCTTCGAAGGGCATCTATTTAAAAGGAGCAGAGGCTGTGAGAAGCTCTTTGAATTGACAAAGTGCTCTTTAATGGGGGGGGGGGATGGGACACCTTATATGCCAAATGGCAAAACACATCATAAGATTTCTTTGCAGAGCAGCTGAATATACATATTAGAGGGATTAGTGTTGCAGAGCAGCTGGCTGCCAATGCAATACTTCCTTGTTGCTTCTGCCCTGCTTGAAAAACTGATACTCTTGTCTGTGCAATGATATTAATCAGATATGAATAGGAAGGCATTTCATTTACTATTGATCTGCTCCTAATCAGAAATCAAAGTGAACCTTATCCTATGACAAAGTGTAATTATCTATTTTGTTAATTACTATAATTATCTTCCCCACATTTATTTTGACAGTAGTGTCAGCAGCAGAAAACTATTTCCTCAAATTGCCTCATGCCAATTATGAATTACAAATTCATACAATTTTGACAAATGATTTTCAGACTCTCTCTCTGCACAGGCTTTGAGGCCTCTTTGAATAAACTACCAAAATGCATTTGTCCCTGAATACATACATCTCCTATAAAGAAAGTTAAATGTACTGCATGGTAACAAAAATGCACATTATATATTATATGGGGAAAAGCTGTCAATAAACACAAAATCAACAGAATCTGAAACAGAATACAAGCATTTGCTAAGGAGAAGAGGAAATATTGATGGTGTGTGCCTGTGTGTGTGTGTGTGTGTGTGGGGGGGGGTTGTTCTATGGCAGCTTTCCCCAACCTGGTGCCCTCTGGAAGTTTCAGATTACAACTCCCAGTATTCCTGACCATTGGTGATGGGAATTGGTCCAAAATATCTGGAGAGCATCAGGTTGGAGAAGGTTGATATATGGTTATCCCCATCCTGCTGCCACTCTGACTGTATCTCTAAGGATCTTTTAAGATGGTAGCACTGTGTTGAGGCAGATAAAACAGAGTCACTTTAGCCCATTCACCCATGCACACAGCCTGTTCCATGTAGCAACTGGGGCCAATGGAACTATTCCAAGTGTGTACCCTTACATATCTAGCTTAAGTGCATTTACTTTAACATAAATACCGTAGGACGTTTTCCCCAAGAAAGTGGTTTAGGATGACAGCTTTACAGACTCAGAAAGTTGGCCACATGCTAGTACATTTTGTATCTGTCAGTATCCTTTGAAACAATTAGCAGCTTCTTATTCCAACCTAGCAATGAGACATGAGACAAAAAAGCTTCCCCTGCTTCAGAAGGTCTTGAATCTTATGAATCATGCTTCTGCTTCTGTTGGTATCTTGCCTCAATATTCATAGCACCAAGAAGAGACAACTTGTGTGAAACCACTTCATGTAGAGAAATATGCCCTTGGAGCAGACGTCAGGGTTATGGATTTGCTGTTTTATATCTGGTATTTTTGTGGCCTCATTTTGCATTCTGCTCCTTATTGCTTTTCAAGTAGTTCTTGTGTATGAAGGGGGGAGGGGGAAGCAACAAACTGAAATTTTAATCCTCAGCTAGCAACTGTGTACATGCCACCTAAGCACATCCGGTATAAATATCTTGCTCTCCTGTTTCACTAGAATCACTCATTAAGCGATGTGCCAATTGAAATGGAATCTCAATCTTCAGAACATGGATGCGAGCAAGGATCACATTCTGCCCATCCTGTATTCTGACTGGAATGGAAAAATGTAGCATTTACTGTAAATCTGATTCTGCAACATGATTTCTAGGAATGGGTGAGAATTTCATTTGGTTTTGATAAGAATTTATCTAAATTTGCAGAGTTTTCCATATTCTGGACAAAATGTTTTTGAGATTAATTGTGGGGGAAACCAAAACTGACAGATCCATCCATCCAGGACCAGGGCTTTGAGTGCTTAGTTCTTAAAAGCTGGTGTATTCAACCATGTAGTGCTTAATTAGGCTGCCACCTCTTTTTTTCTGACAGGTTCCTCATCTTTAACAGCTATACGGCAGGCAGGTACATCATGCTGGGAATAGCTGTACCAATTGAATTTGGCTGGTGCGGATGGCTGAGAATTTTGTTTCTGTTCATTTTTAAGGACTGAAAGTTTTTGGTTAATTTTAAAGAATTTACCAACATTCAAAAAGTTCTTCCTATTGAGAAGAGAAAGAACTTGAGATTTTAAAAATTCAAACGTGGTATTCGAAAGTGAAACTGACAGATCCACCCATCCCTAACTGATTTCATGTTTTTACCCGAGACATCGCAAAAGCTGGTGCCTGGCTTATATAGATCACATGTTTGTGTTATTATTATCGGCAGTATTAGGTGAATGGCCACTGTACTTATTTTATCCACATTTAAGCTTCATCTTATTTGTCTTTTTAAAAATTTTATGTCTCTCTGATGTCACTTTCTCTCTCTCTAAAACCATGGGTATATATTACCTGTCAGCTTAGGAGAACACTTCATGCATCTGATGAAGTGGATTCTAGACCAAGGAAGTTTATGCCATAATAAATGTGTTAGTCTTTAAGATCCTGCAAGACTATGTTATCTTCAACTCAGTCACTCCGGACTTGTCTCAAGTATGTCAAAGTATATGATGAAGAGCTTGCACCTTCAATCATCATCATCATCACCATCACCACCACCACCACCACCCTCCTGCATTTGGGGGAAGGTCTGAAGAGGGCAGCCTGTTCTCTGTGTGTAATTCCTTGCCCCCATGATTTTGAACCTAAACTGCGGAACATTCTAAATCACTGTGAGAGCCTACAAGTAGAGGGCAGACTGCTTTCTTCAAATATTACTGCAGCATAATGGGCAACAGGATAGAAAGGCCAATAGGAGATGCTGTGTGAGAGGTGGGACCAGCAAGTGTGACCCCACTAACCTGCTCCAGTTGAAGCAGAATGCCTGAACAGGGCTCTACAATTAAAGACAGCATTGAGACAGACAACCTGATCCTATGAAGCAATGCCAGTGCAAAGGGGCATTTTGTACAAGACATCATCAACTGAGCCACACAAAGGCCTTTTTCAAGTTGGGATGGAGAGGGAAGGTGAACTGCCAACAACCCTATTACATAGGATCCCAAATGCCCAGATATTCCAGAAGTGGTTCACTGTTAGTTTCTTGTAGGAAGTATAACCACCTTTGGAAATATAACCACCAGGGCAAGAGATCTGGATGATGTGCATAGCACAGGATGTTTCCTTGGTTGGTGTGGTACAAGCTTCTCCTATGCCAAAGCAACTAAAGCTAAAGTGCAGGATCAGACTGCTTAAGATCATAACAAGAGCCCTGCTGGACCAGGCCAAAGGCCTTTCTAATCCAGCATCCTGTCTCCCACAGTGACCAACCAGATTCCTATAGGAAGACTAAAAATGGCACATGGGTGCAAGTGACCTCCCCCACCATTATTTTCCAGTGTCAGTTATTCAGAGGCAACCTGAAGGTAGTATATTGACATCATGACAGTAGCCACTGATAGCTGTATCGTCCATGAATCTGTCTAATCCCCTTTCAAAGCAATTTAAGTTGGTAGCTATCACTGCATCTTCTGGTGGCAAATATCACAATTTAACTATGTGTTGTGTGAAAAAAGTACTTCCTTTTGTCTGCCCTGAATCTCCCACCAATCAGCTCCATTGGATGACCCTGGTTTCTAGTATTAAGGGGGAGGAAGAAAACCTTCTCTTTCTCTATACCATGCATGATTTGATACACTTCTGTTACTCTCCCTTTTTCCTAAACTAAAAGGCCTCAAATGTGAACTTGAAACCTGTTGTTGCAGAGACAACACTTACTGTACATCCAAGTAAGTCCAAGACAGAGCTATGAAACAGTTGCCTGTGTCCTGGTAAATCTTTATACCTTGGATGCAATTCCTTCAAACATTTTATCCTGGCCTTTTCACCATTCACTTTATTTATTTATTTTAGATGTTTTATATACTACCCTTCATCCACAAGGTGCCAGGGTGATGTACACAACATCAAAAGCCAACAAAAAGTCCAATAAAAAAACCCCAAAACTCTAGACTGGTTATAGAAAACAAAACAATCAGATTCCTGACATATAACAATCATAGCCCTAAACAACAACAACAACAACAACAACAACTTAAAACCAACAGCATTAAAACACGATTAAATTTAGCAGTTTTGAACTGTGGTGCTGGAGAAGACTCTTACGAGTTCCCTGGACTGCAAGGAGGTCAAATCAGTCCATACTCAAGGAAATCAACCCTGAGTGCTCATTGGAAGGACAGATACTGAAGCTGAAGCTCAAATATTTTGGCCACCTAATGCGAAGAGAAAACTCTCTGGAAAAGACCCTGATGCTGGGAAAGACTGAAGGCAAAAGGAGAAGGGGACGGCAGAGGATGAGATGGCTAGATAGCATCACCGATGCAATGAATATGAACTTGAGCATGCTCCGGGACAGAGCGCAGGACAGGAAGGCCTGGCGTGCTATGGTCCATGGGGTCACGAAGAGTTGGACACGACTGAACAACAACAAAATTTAGCAGTAAGAATCACATAAGCACCCTCAATCTATCTACAAACATTTTCTTTAAAGGGTGGGGGGTTTCAAGGGCCCCTAAATCTCAGAGAGGATGCTCAATGATGCACCTCCTTAGGAAGCTCAATCCAGAGCACTTGGGCCATCAATGAAAATACACTGCTGTTGCTGACCATATCTCCTTTGATGTGTTGCTCTGAAGAGGGTCCATCTTACTGATCTTAACTGCTGCATGTATATGGATGTGGGTCATAATGAAAGGCAAACTCTCCCTGTGTCTTGATGCCATAATCTTAAACAAGGCTAGCATTAACTGTGCAACTCATGGTTAGATCCCAAACACATAGTGAAACTATGGTGTAATGTCAATTTCAGCCCTACACCTGGAGATCTTATAAAGGGAGACCGGAAAATTGTCTTAACTGTAATTTGCTCGGGTCAGGTGCAACACTTAACCATGGTTCACACAAACCCATGCTTCACAAAGCCACTTTGGATCTTTAACCATAGGTATTCAGACATAATGCTTAAGCAAGGAAAAAGAACCCCACACTTAAGTATTATGTTTGTACTGAAACAGACTCTCTGAAACGGTCTCCACATTTGCTGTTGGCATGTGCTTCCCCTTTACCTGGCTTGCTTAATCATTCCACTTTCTTGCAGCTTCTTTATTGGTCTCAATAAATAAAGCAATATTTTCCTGATATGCATGAAAGAGCTTTTATTCTCTTCACCACTCCACAATTTGTACTTTTCCAGTTCACCATCACCACAGGGCCCATTTTCAAACTATCATTTTTAAAGGTCACTTGTTTTGTTCCAAATGCAGTTGAGTCTGACCATGATTTAACGACACCTGAACAAGCAGCATTAAAATTACCCTCCGTGTGTGATCATAAATAATTATCAAGCCAAAAAGAAAGAAAGGAAAAAAAAACCCAAAGAAGAAAGCAAACAATATTCCTTTGCAAGAAACCAACGCAGAGGATATTAGTTAAAATGTTAAAGTATATTAACCAATTATGCAAAATCCTTTCATATTGCCTTGCTTCATTTCAAACATGGCACAGGCTATTTTGTCTGTGAACTCGAGTGGAACAAAAAGCTACAGAATGCAATTTGTGTCAGGAGCTGGACTACAGAAGGACAACTAATTCTAATTAGTACAAATTCCCCACAGGCCAGAAGGAGGCCCTAGTGCGGGAACCAACTGCCTAATGCTGTTTCTATCTTGCAACAGGTGGGCAGAGGTCTCCCAAAGGTTGTCATGGTGATAGCTAATGGTAGACCTTTAGCTGGACACCAGTAATTAATTGAGTGCATGGCCAGCCTTTGAATGTGATATCTTTTAATATACTTCTGAAGTAAAAAAAGATTGGCTCTTCTAATTGGTTAAAATTAAAATAGCAGAAGAGTTTGCCAAGAACTACGGTAATGTAATGCAAGTCTCTTTTCAAACTCCCAAACTAGAATTCTTTGCATATCTACAGGAAGAGTGGTATGAAAAAGAAAAGAAAAAAATTGCCACAGAGAAAAAGTCCTCCATCTGATAACACTGATATTGTACGGAGCACGTTTCTAATGCCAAAATGTTTCTGCAACTCATTAATATTCCTCATTGGATATATACTAGAAATATGGCTTTAAAAATACTGATACATTATGAGGAAAAATATTTGGATTTATAAATGGGAATGAGGGAGAGAGAGAGAAAAGACAGGGGAAGGTGGGGAAGAATGAAGTCATCATTGCAATGGAAAGCAAACCCATGTTTTTAACTATTCATTTTAAGCAATAGTAAATACAACTCTAATTCCTCAACCTTTATCTTCAAACCTTGCTCCTTAAATTGCTGAACCTTGTTACACATACTCAAATTTCTGTTCCCATTTATGGAAACAATTCTGGCTACAGATTTTTTTTTTTTTTTTAAATCCTCCTTTTCAAAAACAGACTCATTTAATGCTGGTGTTCCTCCCCTCCGCTAAGGGAAAGTGCACCTTTAAAAGATTTTCAAATAACACAGGAGTAAATTATAATCTTATACGGATTAGGATTAACTTCATAGTAGATGCTTTTTGAGGGTTTATTGCCAGTGAACAGTTTTGCTTTTCACACTGCTGGAACAGAAATTAGTTACCAAAGGAGACTTATTAGAGACTTCAGATAGCGGAGGATGAATACTTGAGCCTGAGTGTTTACTTCTCTACCTTTCTAAGTAATAAGCATCAGTGAAGTTCACTGAGAAGAGCAAATAAAGTTGAGATACACTGTGAGCTATACAACAGGCCCTGCAAGTATTAAGAGTATTTTATTTTTTTTAAAAAAACCAAGTATTTGTAAATATTCTTATGTTTTGGTTTATGTACACCAACACACACTTTTTTTTTTGTTAAAATGCATATAAGATAAGAACAGCCTTGTTAAATAAGATAAAAGGACCATCTCGTTCATAATTCTGCTTCTAACAGTGACCATCTAGACATTTCTGAGCATTAACAAACAGATTATGAAGGTGCTAGATTTTTTGGTACTCAGCATCTGGTATTAAGAGGTAAACAGCCTCTAAACATGGAGGTTTTATTTAACTATCATGGCTAATGACCATGATATCTTATGACTTCATCTTATTTCTTTTTACAGCCATCTGAGTTAGTACCCTTCTTCACCACAGCTTGTGGTAGTGAATTCCATTCATTAACTTAACTACAGAGTTGAATACATACCTCTCTTTATATAACAATACTTTCTGGAATGACATAACTTTGAAAGGGTCCAAAGTGTGGAGTCAGTTATGCTTTCACTTTTGGACATTCAGATCCCTGAATGTGCAGATCCCAAGTATTGCACCATAGTAAGAAACTAGTGTCAGCAAGCTGCTTCCTCTTGTGCATACCATTTGTTCTAATATATCCTACAGAAGAGTTCTGGAAACTTTATATTTTTCACATTTAGATACAACAGATCTGTGTGTGTGTGTGTGTGTGTGTGATCCAAATCTAGCTCCCAAATACCATTTCAGAATGCCATTGCTCATCATTGCCACCTTTGTCATAGAAATAAAACCACACAGAGAGTCAGTAGTAATTTGCTTACATTTAAATAATTCACATCTGAAATTGGGAAACCTTGTAACTGCTATAACCCTGCACATGAATGGCCTATCTAGTTTAATAATATCAACTCTGACTAGAAGCAGCTCTCCAGGCTTTCAGGCAGAGATATAGCCCTACTGTGAGGAACAGAAGCTGGGAGACAAAAACATTAATGCTACCAGTGGGCCTTCACTTATGCATCTAGTACCTGGTACTGAAGCTGATCCCTGACCTTCAAAAAATGACCTTACGGAGGTCAGCCTGCTTTAAAAATGGCCACATGTCAACTATTTTGCTTCTTTCTGTTGAGATGAGGGAAAATCTTGGAAGATACAGGGTTGTGTCCAATTAGCTCCTCCTGCTGATGAAATGGTTCTGTCAGTAGAATGGGAATGAGTGATTCCCTCTCACCCCTGTAACTGCTCCATGCCCTCAGAATCTGCTACAGATACTTTGGGGATCCTCCATAGCAGGTTGGGGGGGGGTACAGAAGGCTACAGGGGGAAGGGAGCAGGGGGAAGGGAGCAGGAGGAAGTCTCATTTTGTTAGCAGAAGTCCACTTGCATGAAATTGGTTTTTTTGACCATAGAGCAGAAGTTTCCTAGGCCCTCTTTCCTCTCTTTAAAGCCTACTCCCCAACCTTATTTATTATTGTATAATTACCTCTAAAACTAAAGTACCAAATGACTTGATTATTTTAAACTAAAAATGAGGATGGAGGATTTTCTTTAAAAAAAGTATTATATCATCATTCCACAGTAATCTTAAACTAATAATATTATTTCACCTTATTACATGTACTAAACATTTCCTCAGAAACTGCTCCAGAGGGTGTGCCGACTTACTCCTCTGTCACAAGAATGATTTTATTAATCAAATGCCTTCAGCGCTACCTCATAGCATTTTCCATTACTATTGTTTGGTCTATACCAGAGGCTAAAATGTGGCTTCTTTTAATAACACATTTGCACAAGCTGATCTGAAAGATCTCCATTTGATGACTCTAGGGCTGGCCTGTTACCACAAGAAAAAAAAAGCCCAAGGTGCTGGTCCGAAAGAGATCAAACTCAAGAATTAACTAGTCTTTATAAAACAGGAATAACTCTACGAGCAGTAAAACAAATGATTATCATTCCTTTTTGGCGGTCGACTATGCCAAGCCAGAGAAAAACAGAGCTTTCAAACACTGACAATCTGGTATATTGAAGTATGACCATTATTTTTTATTTTCCACGTTTTTGGTCCAAAGACAGTTCTGAGTAATTGATTCCCATAATGAGCTATGGTTCGTTAGTCAATTTAATTTATAATTGAATTGGATGGATGTAACTCTGTGTAAAATTGTCTCTGAAGAATCTGTTTTGTTCGTCTGTTCAACTTCTGACAGGGATGGAAGAAAATCTAAATTATTCCCTCTTGCAAGGAGGGAAAACTCTAAAAAGTCTCAGCTTCCCTTGTGAAATTAAGGGGGGGGGGATATTTTTAACAGTTGCCATGTAAAATTGCTGTGCCCCTACCTAAAAAAAAAAATGTATGAAAGACTTTCAATTAACACATTCATATCTGGAATAATAGGTTAATAAATAATGATATAAATGAAAATACTTCCCATTTTTCCCAATGGGTGTACAGAGACTATTTTTCCATAGAATAGATATATTCATCTGTCATTCAATGGAGAACCCCACAGAAATGCCAGCATCCAGGAAGTGAAGAGATTACCATTTTTTGTTTAGGTCGACTGTTTGCTAGCACTGATGTTCATTTGATGGGGGAGGGGTCACACCTCAGTGGCAGAATCATGTGTTGCATGCAGATGATCCCAGGTTCAATCCAGCATCTCCAGTTAGAAGGATCAGGTAGCTGGTGATGGGAAAAACACTTCTGTACCTGAGACCTGGGAGAGCTGCTGCCAGTTCCCTCAAGCCTTTCTTCTGTGTCATGGAGTTATTCTTCCTGTTTGCCATCCAAATTCTCCTACCTATTTCCACATATACTGATAAACCTATAACATTTTTAAAGCTAGCTGAAGTTGCTTGGTCAATGGTATTTGAAGGCTAAAAGCTATTTCCCACTAAGCATTAATGGTGGCCACTGAGCTAGGACATACTGCACATGCTCAGCTGGGGCCTAGAGAAGCAGTTGGAAGTTATAATGTAGCCAGCAGAAGAAAAGGAAGTCTGAGTTTCACAAGTAGCTGGTGCGGTGTGTGTGGGAGAGAGATTTGGGAGACTCCAAGTGGATGCTTTTGCTTTTGTGAGAAGTGATATTGCTTTACTGCGGGGGGGGGGGGCAACTTTTGGTCCTCCAGATGTTTTGGCCTATAACTCCCATTATCCCTCACCATTGGCTATGCTGGTTAGGGCTGAATGATGTAGGCCAAAATATCTGGTGAGCCATAAGTTTCCCAGCTCTGTTTTAAAGAATGGATATGTTTGTAAATAATCAGATGTCACAAAGATGCTATAGACCTCCAGTGCTTTCTCCTCATGAGGAAACAAACTCAGATGTGGCTGACCCTGGACTGGAACCTCCTACCATTTGGAGAAGTGGGGAGGTGCTTGCTTGAAACAATAGCTTCCACTGATACATTTGGTACTCTTCAATGATGCATTGTTTTCACTATATCATGATGTATCAATGTGTCATGGGCTTGATTTAGAATCATGCATATCCCCCCCCCCAAAAAAAGTAGATTTATAACTCTTATATGGTATCTGAGATAAGACTGAAAACAGAACAGCAGAAATATTGAAGCACTGGATCATAATTGGCAAATAAAAACACACACAAAGGTCTTTATATTTTTAGGCTCTTATGTTGTGTCAGGGGTGTTTCTGAGCTCAGAAAGTGGATAGCAGTTCAGATTCTGAAGGAGAACTGCTGGACATGAGGGAGGTGTTTTCCCAGGCTAGTCCAGATATGAGTAGGCCAGCTTCCCAGGTTACAAACATCCAGCTGGCTGAGGATAAGAGTCCTTCTTCACACACCCCTGTGACAGGCAGCAAACAGGAGGAGGTGGGATCTGGGGAGTATGACCTAATAGACGCCAAATGCAAGCACAGAGCAAAGAGAGAGAAGGAAGGGGCGGAACTTAGACAGTCTACCCAATTGGTCTTGCGTGAGAAGCTGAGCTTAGAGGCCTCACGAGAAGAGAGGGACCTTGCCCCCTTAAGTTAGGCTAGTCAGACTGCCTCCCTCTTCAAATGGCAGGCAACTCTCATAACTTCCTTTTGAACCTCCTGAAGGCATTCCTTTGTAGACTGAGAGTCACTGGGAATTTGCATCTGTATGACCCTGTGAAGTAATGGATTAAAAGCTGTAGACTGAAGCCTCTCGTCTGTGTATGTTTGGGCTTAGAAGTAAATTGGGGGCTAAAGGAATCCTGACGTGTTGTCTAAACCCATGTATCAAATAATTTCAAGGGCAGATCAGGATGATGTTGGATAGAACAGGGAAGCGCCAAAAGTGGATGCATAAGTGACTTGGAGCCACCTCTGTTTGTGCAATCACTGAAAGAGGAACCTATGTTTCTTCTTCAGGAAGAGATGCACAAGCTCTGCAATGCCTGCATTGTGGATAGAGATGTGTAAATTTCCCCCTCCTGGACATTAATCAGGAAGTGCAAATGGATCATACATGAGTCACTGACACTTTTGGTGTAGCTGTACCCTTGTAATGTTTGAAGGTACTCCCAGGGCAAAAGCAGACATTACTTGAAAGATGTAGCTAGGAGCTATGTCTTTTTATTTCTACTCCAGAGTAAGTGCAAGGGCCCCAATCTGGATCAAAAACCTGGTATTGGGGGGTAAAAGACTTTAACACTTTCCCACTGCTGTGGGCCCAGTCTAGATTGGGAACCCTGCACCTGCAATTTCTCCTGTACAGTAGTGATACATGTATATGTTTGGGACATTAACCAAAGCAAGGTGTTTGTTTGACATATGCTGCATACCACAAGATATCAACCAAGATCGGCTTGAAAAAGGACCGTACTGAGATCCTACTCAAGTCCACTTAGAAAATGTCAGTTCTACATTGGTTTAAACAGCCCCAGGTGATATGGTTGCCCAATACATAAAAGCATCTAGCTTAGGGGATAATAAGATGTTTGATAATATCTGCCCAGATGACAGAAGCATTTGGGCCATATCACATACCACAAGGAAAAGCAGAAATCCTCTTGTGTTCACCCATCAACCAGTTTTGCCTTTGTTAGGGCAAGGCTTTGTTGACCACTAATATGGTGTACAGCCTGACCCTGTGAGCTAGTATTACATTTTCCACATTTTTTTTAAAAGGAAAGAATTAAAATGTGTAACACTTAATACCAAAAAGGTAGCCATAGATTCACCATGTGTCATTTTCTATATACTTAAGATAGTAGGAGGGAATTCTAGTGTCACAATATATGCAGTATTAACACACACATGCACGTGCACACGCACAGACAAACGCATACAAACAAACACACTAGTTCACCGAAAAGGAAAGACATTTGGCTAGGGGGGAAACAATCCTCAGTCCCAAAAGGCGGACTGCTTTTGCTGTAAGCTGGGTAGAAGACAATTCGTACTGGGGAAAATTTCACATGGATTTGTAGAGGCAATCATGACACACTGATCTTCAAATTCAAATGGCCTCCAGTTAAGGGGTTGCTTAACAATCTCATTTGTCTACATTTGCATCAAGTCCTCAATAAATTCAGATGGCAACAGGCTTCCAGGCTCCTTACGTTATTCAGATAATAGGGTTTTCCCTTTTCGCGTAACTGTAATAGTGTAACTGTAGTGTCTAATCTTTGTCATATTTTGGGAATATGAGCCAGCTAGATCTTCTTTTGTTTGCCCCTGAATATACGCATTGCTACATTGAAGGAAGCTACAGAGCTGACTCCTGTCTTTTTTGGATGCACCATTAAACCCGCAACGTTGTACTAGCATAGGGGACTATATCATTTAGCCAGTGTTTCTCATTTTCTGTTAAATGTGGCCTGTTTGTTTCTAAATGAAAGAAGTATAGCATTTAACAGTAGAGGGAGACTGGAGCTGTTGGAGACTTATTTTGATCTGCAGTGATAACATTCTTGTTGAAAAATTCTTCCATCTACCTTGTTTTCAAAATAGAGAAGGTGTATGAGACAACAGAAGTTGTTTCTCTCTTTTAAGAAAAGAATATATATCAATCATTTCTACATAATGCACAAAGCAAACTCTTCAGCTCAGATAAGATGTGTCACTGTAAACTTATGTTCGGAGGCACTTGTATCAGTGTGATCAATCACTTAATAGCCTGTGCAAGTTACATTTTTACTTTAGTCTTTAAACTCTTTTAACTGCACTGCTGCAACTATTTAAACCTGAAGTTGAGATGTAGATTAATATTGCCATTCATTTCCAGACTAATATGCCCTGAAGTCAGAAGGTTTCTGTAATTTTTTTAATTGACTTATAAGCCTGATGCTCAGAGAAGAGAATATGGCAGCACAGAAGGAGATGTTGCATTGCATTGTATGACTGGATGCAAACCGAGCATTGGAAAAGAAAAATACATGAAGAACAAAGCTTTGGAAATGAAGAAGGTAAACTGGGAAAATGGCTAAGATGGTGGACAATACAAGGCCTAACTAGACCAGCATCTTGTTCCTACTGTGGCCAACCAGCAGGGTGGCTGCTTAAGAGTTGCCAAAAAAGAGGAATGCATCACCAAAAAGGAGGGGAGAAAGAGGCTACAGATTTGCATACAATTTGAATATGCTAATTCATCATATAGTTGCAAATTTAGAATAATTATTACAATCAAAATAGAAATACAGTACATCTCACCATAGTGAGCAGGTGACCTGTGCCAGGCTGTGTGCATGTTTGTTCAGTCTGCTGTCCAGGTGCCAACTGTGGATGGGCAACAGTTCTGATGGTTCTTTATCTTTAAACTGGGACTGGACAGGAGAGCCCTTCAGACAGAGGATGGTCCTCTGGAAGGGCTTCAAAGAGAGGACTATCCTCTGTAAAAGAGGACACATGGCCATCCTACCAATCCGATCTCCATGGGAAGCTCACAGAAGAGTAGCATCATCCACTCATGTCACCCAGCAACTGGTATTGAGAGCCATATCACCTCAGATATTAGAGGTTACATGAAGTCTTCATGACTAGTAGACATTGTAGGATATCACTATTATATCAAAACCTTAAATAGTCATATTGCTTAACTTTAGCAGTGGCGTTTGAGGGAATAGAATTGGAGTGCAGGGACTTGAGACTGGTGGCACGATCATTGGGCACTGGCACCAGTCCCAATGTTGACAGGTGGTTGCCCCCATCACTGAATGGTTTGATAAGAAAGTAAGAGAGGAGCAGGGGTAGCCAATGACCTTGCCACTTTCTACACTTGAGGCCTCTTTATTTCACTGGTTCATCCAAAGCCAGTCCAGTGTTAGTCTGGCCTCCAATAATAGTGAGCTTTGCCTTCTCCGCTACATAGTGACCTCCTTCAGGCAGCACCACAATGGTGGAGGAAGTGGGATAAATGAAGGCAGCAACTGGTGTCTGAATGGTGCAGTGAGACTTTTAAAAGTGTTGGCTCTAGAGGGAAGAGGAAGGATGCTATTTGGTCTCTACTCCAGGAAGCAAAATGACTTGGGCTGGCCCTGCTGCTTCGACTTTTAGGAACAAAATGCTATGTTACCTGCAGGGGCACAAGCCACTTGATCTGCCTCTGTAATCTTGGCTCAAAAAACCCAACAACAACAGGGCTGCCAGTAGAACAAAAGTCAAAATCTCTTGTTCTAGAGCTGTGTTTGCTGCCAGCTAACCAGCAGTTGTAGTTTTGAGTGTGGAGTAAATTTTAATGCCTTGTTTCACCTGGGATTTACACACCTCATAGATCTGATTATAGTTTAATGTTTTAATAACTCACAGGTGGAAAGAGAAGTCAGATACATATCCAGTTTATCCCATCACAGGCCATAACTACTGGATCTCGCACCCTTTTCACCTCAGTCCATAAATAAGTCGAGGTTCACTTGAATGTGTCCCTGGTTTATAAACCACTACCCAAATTTTCGGTTTGCATTATCTTTGCTATTAACTCACAAAAAGTAAACATTTGAAGCAGTAATGCCTAAAAAAGGCTGTTTTCAAAGTATCTTTCTTTCCCCTCCTGGGAAAGAGAGAGAGAAGATTTTGGCTACATTAACTACAAAGCGCCACCCACGACTGAGAGCTTAACGCAAAATGAATGGAAGGTCAAACTTTAGTAGAGCCATTAATCTGTATTGCCACATAGCCAGATTGAAAAAATATATGAGAAATGTAAACACAATTTCCAGCCTGCATTAGATAGCAGACGATATGCATAGTCTAAGGAGATAACCTTTCATGAACATTGGGAAGTTTGGCTTTATGTCAGGGTTGTGTGTGTGTGTGTGTGTGCATGAGTGTGTGCACATACTCTTTATTACGTTGTGTTTTTCATCTAATACTTTCTCTATTTTTATTTTGGGTGATGTAGAAAATGTGACTTCTGATAAAAAAGGAGCAATGTGAGGGGAAATATCCCAAAGGATAATGCTATTTTTCATCTTTAATGTGCTTCTGACCTTACTTCATTCTCTACTTATCCTTTTCCCAGTTATTGGGAGATCATTATTCTTTTTGCAGGTGCCCCTTAGCCTCCATTTTCTTGACTTTTTGTTTGCTTGCATTTTCTCACGCAATAATTCATTTCTACTCCCTTTCCATCTTCAAGTTCAGTTCTCACTTTCTTTCATATTCTCTCTCTTATTCCCCTCTCCCCCATTCATGCCTTGCTCTCTTTTGCTTTTAAAGAATGCCTTCGCTACTTTTTCCTCTGCCAGTTCTTTTAACTTTTAGTGTGCCCCCTCTTGCCTCCTCCTTTCCATTTTCCTATCTTTCATTCTTCTCTTCCTCTATGGGCTGATTCACACAACCAGTTAGGAGATGGAAAAATTTACCACAGTGCTGCTTGCTTGTTCCTACCTCCCAAACTATGGCCACAGTGGCAAATGAAAAAACCAAAAATGGCTTAAGATCAGTCTTCCTGAAGGAGCGCCTTCTCCCCATATGTTACTGAATGAGTGCCTTCTCCCATATGTTTCTGCTAATTGATAAGATCACCTTCAGAAGCTCTTGTCTGGGTGCTGCTGCCCAGAATGATGCAATGGGTGGCTACCAAGGAAACAGCCTTCTCTGTAGTAGCTCTCCATCTTTGGAATGCCATTCCCAAGGAGATCTGCCTGGTGTCTTCATTGTATACATTTAAAGCTTGGCTGGCTAGGGAATGCTGGGAGTTGTAGGAGTTTTTTTCTGTCTAAACACATGCATAGAATTGCGCCCCAGACACCCGGTTAAGACCTCCTCTTCCAGCAGGCATTTAATCTTTAGTCTGTTGGTCTGATTATTAGGTTTACTGTTGGCTCCTTAATGTTTTTTTTTTTTAAATATTTTTAATGTTTAATATTGTATTACTTTGACACTTCTATTGTTGTATTTTTGTTTGGTTATTTTGTTGCTGTTGTTTTGGCTTTTTGGGAGTGTAAACGAGGCTACAGAGGTGGCAGGCAAGAGTGGTAAAAAATCCCACCTGCTCTACATGCCAGTAATACAGCACCGAGTGGGGACCTGGGCTTAGTGTTATGTATGAACCAGGCCAATAAAAAAGCCCATATGAACCCATAGATCACGACCCATGGTTGTTATGGCATTCTGAAAGGATATGAAAATGGATGATTGAATAGAGGAACATGGGTCTATTCACTCTAGTGCAAAGTGAAGTACACAATTTTGCTGGAGCTGAGCGTGCCAAGATTGAGATGGCAACACTGAGCTGCTTTTTTCCTCATTCTTAGGAGCATAGGAAGCTGCCTTATAACAAGTGAGACCCTTGGTCCCTCTAACTCAGAATTGTCTGCTACAGTGACTGGCAGCAGCAATCCAGGGTTTCAGGCAGGAGTCTTTCCCAACCCTACCTGGAGATGCAAGGAACAGAATATGCTGCTGAACTATGGCTCTCCCCCTCTTTTGAAATGGACAGGAGAGGTAGCCATCATAGCACAATCCAGACACAACACAACAGCATAGTCTGAGAACAAACAGGCAAAGCATGTATGACAAGGCATGGTCAAATGCTAGAAATATCAAATTATTTTGTGCTCTTTTCCATGATTAGTGGCATTATGCCGTTATGCAAATAATTTGTTATTTATAGAGAGATGCATTATGCAGTTATGCAAATCACCTATAAATAATTAATATTTCTCATCGTTATTTGTGGGGAAATATTCCCCTAAAGCATGCAATATCAGGGATTTAATATATTGTGGCCCTCCTGCATGCTACTGTTTATGAATATCATGGTGTTCAGGTACCAATGGTTTCCAAGTTACAGTCCAGCGTCTGTCAATATCTCTGAAGTATGCTATAAACACCATGAATTAGTTCTGTGGCTTGGCCTTATTTGTGACCACCGGTGTTGCCAGAGAGAGAACATGAGTGGTGGCCATACATACAGCCATAATGCAGGCATATCCCAATACAAGTCAAGAAGCGAATAGGTGCCTTGGTGCCTATTTGAAAAACGATATATGTTAGAGTAAGGGTAGGGATGTGCAAGAGCCCCTCAAGGAATTCTGTTAGTCTCATGAAAACTCCTCGGGCTTCCTTCCTTCGAAATTCTTCAGTTGTTGAGAAGGAGCCCACAGACCCACTCTGAATGTCACTTTAGGCAAGATATATGGGGAGGGCAAGATATGCAAGAACCCTTCCGCTGCAGATGTTTGGTGGCATCTTTAATGGTAATACCCTTGTCATTGCCTGTCTTATATGGCAGCTGATACACAGTGGGTTGGTGAATGCATGCGGACCAGGGAGTTTGTCTCCATGTAACCTGGTTTGTATATGATGAAGACAATCCATAGGCAGTTCTTCTGTTACCATGGTGGCACTTTTTTTTCTCTCTCTCTCTTACTATAGAGAAAATGCGTTGGATGAACATGGTGTGTTAAATCAGTGGCAACAGCAGAAAGGGAACCCTTTGTATTAGAAAAAGGCCTACGCTCTCTGTATTGGTTTACCTTATCAGGTAACTAATGTCTTTACATGGAAAAGATTGGGCTACCTGAGTCTCTATACATTAAGTACCCATAACTAAGGCAGTGGTGGGCGGTGACGTGGTGCAGAGGGTAGTAAGTGGTGGTGGCTGCCAGGGGGCTCTAACAAGTAGCTCCCAGCACAGGCTGATGACATCATTGGTCTGTGCCTGTGCCACTGCATGGTGCTGCCCCAGCTGCCCAATTCCTGGAGTGCTGCCACACACCGTTCATCAATGAAGATGTGTAGCGCCTCTTTCCCTTGGTCAGTAGTCAGCGGCAGTGGCTACTTCCTTCTTATATCTTACTTCACCAGGACTGAATCTACACATAGCAGTTTTACCGTTATCATACTGCAGTGATAACTATTGGTGCCCATTGGTGTCGTGTGCACCAATCATTATTGTTGCAATATGATACTGGTAAAACTGCTAAGTGTAGATTCAGACCAGCTGCCATGAGCGGCAGTGTGGATCCAGGCTGCTAACATTTGTAGGGGCAATCAGTAACCATGTGCTTTCATGGTGCAGCTGGCTGTGGTACCCCAGTTTTCAGTACCACCTCATGGGTGGTTAGAACTTGATGATACTATTGTACAGTAGCTAACATCCTTCCATAAAGCCAGGTGCCCCCTTGGCCACTGCTGTAACAATCCCGGTAGCTCTTCTCTATTTGTTCCCCTTAGTGCCAAAGTTCTTTAGAATACAGAATTCTCTCGCTTCATCGTTTTTATTAAAAGGAAATACCCCCAGCCTAATTTCAGATCCTGATTTCCCAGTACAAACTTGAGCCACAAATATATAATTATTCTCATAAATAACTCAGGACTGTACAGTGTATTTCAAACAAGTTTCCCCACAAGGCACATGTGCCCTATATTAAATTCTTTTAAAGTGTAAGTTGATTAAGGTAAAAATTAGTTGTTATTACCTTATGGACATTTTAGAATTTTGCAGCATTTCAAAGTCAGTTCTAGCAGGAGTAGATTTGTTGCCGCCCACAGGTATAATCATCAGGAAAATTAATAATCATGTTCAGAGAGGCTATAAATCATTGTGGTTTAGGCAATTAATTTGGGGAAGGAAAGATGAAATATCTATAAGTATTATTATTGTGTAAAATATACATTGTGAACACTCAGATCCAACATAGTCAAATTGCAAATTCAGAGTTTCTGATTTGAGGGCGTAATAATATAGGACCATCAGAGGGAAGAAAGCAAGTGATTTTGAATAAATAATAGTGGTATATTCTAGTAGTTAGTAGTTCTCAGTGTCTAATATATGGAATAGTCACTGATTAGTGTGCCTGTATGATCATACCTGTTTGTAATCCCATTTTTGTTGTATATTTTTGGGTGTATTCCTACAACATAATGTGGGAAGAGCCCCTTAAGCTGCAATCCCATTATCCACTTAGCTGGGAGTAAGACTCATCGAACTCAATGGAGCTTACTTTGGATTAGATGTAGAGCGGATTGCACTCCAAGTGATACTAAGGGAGCAATCCTATCTAGATAGGTGGCTGCCTCTGAACTTGAAGTTGACCGCCTATCCAAAGCAGGGCAGGAGAAGCATGGAGGGGATTGTTCCCTATGTGCTTCTCCTACCCTGCTTTTTCAGCTACACAGCTGATTACGGCTGTCTAGCCGTGGAAGGGCTGCATGGGGGAGGAGGCTGCTGTACGACACATAGGATGTGTTGTACAGGCAGTTACTCTCTCCCTGCCCCAGAACGCCCCCAGCTACACCCCTTTCTGGCTGCTCTGTGCTCCTCTTGTGTGCAGAGGATGGGGCTGTTCCACGCTGCCTTGGGGGCAGCACGGAAGTGCGGGGAAGTCAGTTCTCCGGGACCGGAGTGTGGGCTTCGGGGTTGGTTCCCGGATAATAACATATCCAATGGCTGTCTAGCTGTTGTCTAGCAGCCATAGGATTGCTCCCTAAGAAAACCAAGGCAATGTTGCTATTGCAGGAGATAAAGTTTGAGGCAGCCAGTACAAAATTAACATATATTTTACCTGATGTAAGTTTTCTATTCAAATTGCAGCTGTGGATAGATCTGTTAAGGGCCTACCTGCACATAACACATGGCCACACATCTCTCTGGTAACATTTAGTTAAACAAGATATGTGATGTGACCTCTCCATGTTCAGCATTTCCCTGCCTGGCTGTGCTTCATTGGCTGCTGCTCATAAGGGAAGGGAGCAAGGAAATGCTTGCTGCAATGATGCCACAACACATGACTTGTTTAACGAAAGCTTATTGGAGAGAGGTAGGTTAGGAGCAGCCCTGTGTCCCCAATAATAAATAGTTCATCTCTGAAGCCATGTCTTCACAGGAGATTCTCCCACAGAAAACACAATATTCGGAGACGTATGGGACATGTCTTATGATGAAGGTTTTGCTCATAAGAGATGTTTCTAGTCTGTTTCCAGGGCCAGGCACAAGTCAAAGTTCTGGCCTATGAAGTTCTGTCCCACAACTTGGGACCAGCCAGTTTGAAAGATCACATGCCATCACCTGAAGCACACTTGGTGGAATGCAAGGGAAAGCATCATTGGTGACTGCTCCTAGGCTTTGGAACTCCTTGCAAGGGGAGGCCAGGGGAGCTCCATCTTTGATGTCCTTCCGTCAGCAGCCAAAAATGGTTTTATTCTGATAGCCTTTAAGCTGACCTCAGTTTTGTTGAAAAGATTTTAACTGGTAGGTGCTGTTTATTTTTTTAATTTGTATTGACGTCTTTAAATTGATTTGCTTTTCTGTTTTGAATATAATTTCTATTTTATCTTTGATTTTATTGCTGTTAGCCACTTTGAGCACCATTTGTAGTGGAAATGTGGGATATAATAAATAAAATAAATACATGATCACCCTTCCTAATGGAGTGTATGCCATAGGTTCTAATACCTATTGAGATTGGCACTAGCTGTGGTTAAATTGCCTAATTCCTCCTTTTCTGCAGCTATAATTTAAATTCACACCAAATTATTCCATCCACTCTTTTATTGCTTTAGAAGTTAGATATTTAGAGATGCAAAGAATCAAATCTGCATCTGTACTTTAGCTTTATCTGTACTGAAGCCCAACCTCCATGAACAGGCTGCCATTTAGAAGTAATAGTATCTAATATTGATACTCAGTATTGAAACTAAGATAAAGCATGGATATATTCAAGTAATTATATGTCCTATGGAGCCTTTATCATGTTTCCAACTATTGCTTCAGTCTGTCACATGAATAGTATTTCAGACTTCAAAAATGATTTATGTGACCTGCTTAACTTTCAGATGTATCATGTCCAGGTGGAATTATGTAGTCAAACAATGAAGTCAAATACACATTTAATTAGATGCTGAAGGAAACACCAGACTAAAGTGCAGGGCAGGAGAAGCCCAGCCAATTAGGTCAAAATGGCACTAAACTCAAGGATATCCTTTCCGCAGTGACAACAGAAACAACTTTAGAGTAATATTAGAGTAAAATCTGGAAAGACCCAAATGATGCCTGTTTTACATTTGGACATAGACAGATGCAGAGTGAATTGAACAGTCATATGTAGGTAGGGGTGTACGGATTCCCCACCATCTGTTCCGGTGGGGTATCTGTGTGTGGGGGGGAGGCGATCCATTCTTCCCCCCCCGGGATCCTCCAGAGTGGTTCTGCTGTGCTCAGATTCCGGGGCGAGGGAACTGCCTTGGGGGCGCTTACCTTCCCTCCTGCCAGTCAGAGCTGTTTGCCTCCTCCCTGACCCTGCCAATTGCCTTTAAAAAAAATGTCCTTTTTTAAAAAAAAATAGCGATCGGGAGGATGTGCCCATAGACTTAAATGCAAATACAGCAGTGAATCTTGCATATAAGCCTATGCACATAGACTTATATGCAAGATTCATGGCTCTATTTGTGTATAAGTCTATGGGGACATCCTCCTGATTGCCATTTTTTTTTTTAAAAAAAAGACTTTTTTAAAAAGGCAATTGGCAGGGACAGGGAGGAGGCGAATGGCTCTGGCTGGAAGAAGCAGCCAAGTGCCGTTCTGCCTCCAGTCCTCCTGGAGCAGAGGTAGGTGGTCCCGATCTGCTGCGGATGCCTGAGGCCGGATTCCAAAGAGTCCAGACTCATTTGAATCCGCAGCGGATTTCTCTGACATCCCTATTAATGTAGGACCCTACTGTACTTGTCAACCACCCAGGACTGTTTCCCATTGGTGAGACTCTAAAGATGTATACAGAAGTGCTTAGAAAGTGGCTGGACATGCACATCTTTCTAATATGTGAATAGTCAGACATATAAGACTAGCTTCCAAAGTCTTTGTCAGATATGTATATTTAAGGAACATCTCATGCCTGGTTAATGCATGCATGCACATCATTTGAATTCTCTGCATTAGTTTGCATTTGTTGATTGGCAGATGAATGTGTGAACTGACTCCATTTCTAAAAAAGCAGGTCAGTTGAGGAAATTATTAAACTTACCAACCATTCCATCCAATCACTCATGTTTGCTTTTGATGATATAGGAAAATCATAGCTCAGATAGAGTGCTCAACTCAAAATGAGCTTAATAGCTATACCTGATATGGCTTTGAGTTTGTCTCTTTAGCAGTTTCAGAACTTTTGTTCACATTTAACTTATAACATTGAGCTGACTGTCTTCTTCCCATTTGTACTTCTGCATGATGTTTGTTCCTAGTCAAATTACTGTCTGGGCTAGTAGCCTGGAGAAGATGAAGTTAGCCCAACTGATGAATGTAGCAGAAAGGTGTGCTGACTAGTAGTCATAGTGTCAACTGTCATAGCAGTTGAGCTGGTAATCCAATTGGTGTAGCGCCGACACAAAACATGTTTTCTTTAAAAGCCAAAAAGCCCAGGGCAAGCTTTATAGGGTAAGGTGGAACTCTATAGGCCCATCATATCACCTGACCCTTGTTGAGCTAATAGTTGCAATACCACTCTTTGGCCATTGGCCATGGTAGCACCTAAGCACAGCAATGACCTCTTTAGGCAAGCTGCTATAATGGTGAAGAGGATGAGATGGCCACCAGATCGTACGTTTAGGATTGTACAATTACTAATGCCTTTTAAAAAATAATGGCATCATTTTTAATTCAGGAGGGTGGGTCAAGATCATCTAGCCCCCCTCTATTCACCCAGAAATTAGCAGGTTTCTCGCCAAAGAAATCAGAGAGAAATTGGCTCATTTCATGAGCCATCCAGGGGGCTTGGGGAAAGAGCAGGGAACTCTCACCCTACCATCCCCAGAGCACCTTCCACACCTTCCTCTTTTGCTTACTTTTAACCCTGGGTGGCATTCTGGCAGTGATAATGAGGAGATGGAGAGGAAGGACAATTTTCTCTCTTCTTCCCCCTCACTATCCATTGCCCTGACATGCTGATGAAGAGGGAAGAAGTTAGGAACAAGGAGCAAGAAAATCCTTTATCCCTGCTTTCTCCTCAGTACCACAGCATCATCCAGAGTTAAAGGGAGATGAAAGGGGCTGTGGGGAAAGGGCTTTGGGGATAGAGGAGTGACTCTTCTCTGGCCTGGATATTGATCCAGACTAGGGAAGGGTTGGGAGTGGGTGTCTTAAAAGCCCAACTCTCCTTCAAGGGGGGCTTTTAAGAGAACCAGGTGTTTGTTTTTGAACCTGACTCAGATGAATGCCTGCATCACCCCTATCTAGAATGTCTATTGTGTTTCCTTCCCCCAGATTCTGACTATGGTGTAATGGTTAGCACCTCAAATCAGGATATGATCCTATGCCATTTACTTAGTATTTAATTCTTTGTTCTATATATCACCAGCTTACTTTGTTTCGAGACAAATCTTGAAGTTCAGTCAAGTTCTAGAATATATGCCACCAGGATGGTTTTCTGTTATTTTGCAAATCTTATTTCTTTAAACAAGGATGATATTCCTGCCATTTCATAGCGTGTGGGGTGTGGGTGGGGAGGCTTGCTAAATGCCTGTCAACACATCTGGAAAAGGCATAGAAAATGAACTAAGGCCTTCAAGACCAAAATATAGCACTTTGCTTTTTATTGTCTTAAATTAATGTTTTATTTATTTCTTATATTTATATCCCACCTTTCTTCCATTGTGGAACTCAGGGTGGCTACACGTGGTTCCCAGGTGGTCTCCCATCCAAGCACTGACCAGACCTAGACCTGCTTTGCTTCATCAAGGTGTCTGCCTCATGTGCCTCCAGACTATGCCCTGGGAGCATAGCTTGATACTCCTTATCTTTAAAGAACACCAGTAGACTTTTATTTCAGTAGAGCAAGAAAAGGAAATCTGAATACAGATATAATCAAACACAAGAAAGAGCATTTTTCGAGAAACGTTAGCAAATTCCCAAGTTTGTGATCATATTAAAAAAATGCATATTTTTAAAAAATTCACACCTTGATATGAACATTTTCCCCAAAATACGCATTTTCATCTTCTAGTCAATGGGGGGAAAATGGACACTTTTGAAAAATATGCACAGTAATGCACACTTTCCCAGTTTGAAATACACACTTTCCCCATTGGAATGAGCTAGAAAAAAAGTCAAATACAAAAAAGGGAGCAAGCTAAAATGAGCTTCAAAGTGATTTTTTGGAGAATTAAGGCAAGCTTGAAAATTGCTGGTTCTCCCATCCCTAGCTGTGACCCTTCCTGGATGAGATCGGCTGGGCCAGTGATCTATGCTCTGATAACCTCCAGGTTAGACTACTGTAGTGTACTCTATGAGGGATTGTCTTTGAAGACAGCATGGAAATTGCCATTTTTATTGAAGGGTGGGATAAACATACACTTTCAAATAAATAAATGGTAAGGAGCCATAACCACACCTGCATTATCAACCTTTCCTTCTGTCCATCAAGACAGCTTTGATTAAAAAAAAAAAAATCTAGCCATACTATGGTTGAGTGTAACCTCTCTAATCTAATCTGCATATCTATCTATCTCTTTATGGTTCTGCAAAGACATGGAGTATAAATCTTACTTGGATAATTATTGAGGATGTGTTAGGAATATAATCAAAAGGAGATGAAAACAGTTTTCCAGCTAAAAGCCTTTCTGATACATTAAAGAAAGAGTAAGCCAAGCTGGCTGGCCTTTCTTTCTTTCTTTCTTTCTTTCTTTCTTTCTTTCGATTCACCTGATCCATCTGGGTGGTTAAATTAAATGATCTTTCTCACAAAGGTCAAAAGTTAAGTGTCTTGGTTTCATGAGCCTTTGTCTGTAATGGGATGATAATCCAATTCCTTGACATGAAGAACGAATTCTCGTCCTGTAGTTATTAAATATGCAGGAAGCCTGCATCCGAAGATAAATATATAGAAGTAATGAGAAGTAGAGCTGGGATAGAACACCAAGATAATGCTGAAAACCTCAGTGGACAGGAGGGTAGGGCAGGTTGCAGGGGATAGTGGTATCACGTGAATAAATTACAGATTCAGATGCTCTTAATAAAGAGACTCTCTGACTTCCACAATAACCAGACTATGTGAATGGTTCTAGTTAGCAGGAGAGATATCTTTTTAACCTCATCTCCACTTCTGTCACAGTAAGTTGACCATATGTTTTATGTGTAGTAATCTTTAACATGAATTAAGCCTAAGAGAAAATTCTGGTAGGCTGAGTGGTACATTAGCCTCATTGGCCTAAGGCTGGCTCTGGCTGGCAAATAAACCCACAGAGGTTACTAGCCCACAAATATTGTACTAACCCTCCTGCTCACAACAAACACATGCTAGTCATTTGTGGTACACTGATGGTCTGAAAGAAAAAAAGAATCAACTCTCTTCCAATTTGTAAAAGCTTCTCTGACTTATTACCCAGGGGCGTCTCTTGCTTCCCACAAATTACAAGGCAAGTACTTATTCACAATGTGTCAACCAACCTTCACACAACTCAATCCATTTGTTCATTACCTTTGCTCAAACTTAACTGAAGTTATTATAAGTGTTTCTTAGCCTTTTGCCATTGTTCTTGCAGACACACATCTTCCATCTTACTTCTAAGCACATTTCTGGAAAAGCAATCCCATTGATCTCAATGGAACTTTCTGTCAAGTAGATATGCTTAAAACTTCAGCCTTTTGGCTAAAGTCCTATGCACAGGTGAAGCCAATGGGGATTAAGCAGCCTCTGAGAGGATTATGGTCTTTGACTTCTACCTTAACTGCTTAGATCCACAGAAACTGGTTAGTCCCTTCCTTGGCTACCTGCTAAACAACTTATCCAGTACTTTCCCCTCAAAATCTTTGTTCAGGAATGGTTTCAAGAATAGTTTTTCTGTAGCGAAGTGCCTCATGTTCTTATCCTCTTGAGATTGTGTGCACACACATACATTCACATGTAGAACACATGATACTTAAATATCTAGTATGCACCAGGCTTTAATAATATCAACCAAGATTAAAGTATGATAATTGTTTTAAATCTGGGGTCTCCAGTGTGGTGCCCATAGGTACCAATGTGCCCATGGACACCTCTCCTGTCACCCACCAGGCTCTGTGCTCCACCTGCTTTTAATTTTATTTCTTAATTTTTTAAAATTAAAACAAATTATTTTTTAACTTGGAAGCTGGCTTGCTCCAAAGTGAAGTGCTGCTCTTTCCACTGCTATTTTTATTTGGATTCTAACAAGCAGTTTTGTGTTTTGAAGCTGAGACATCCACCTCTGCCTTGTACTTAGGTTCTTGGGTAAGTTTTTTATCTTTTAGCCTCGCCAGTTTGTCTTGTGGGAAATGAGTGTTCTGTGATCAGCCATGTCTACCATGGTGGCCATTTTATGAATGGAGAAGGTGCCCCCATGGCAGCCATTTTGTGAGAACCCTCATGACACTGTCTCAAAATTCTAGCTGTGCTGACCAACCCAAAAAGTTTGGGGACCCCTGGTTTAAATAAAATAAATGGAAAATCAAGCAAGCTTAGGCAACTGGGATCTAAATTCAGAATCTGACATTACATTTCTGTCAGACATACAATCAATGAAACTGAAAAACTTGTCATGGAATATTTGCATAGTGATTTCCTCCACTTTTAGCACATAACCAGGCATGTAGCTAGCATCCCTATGCAAAGGCATCCTTTTGTGGAATTGCTATGATTCAGGCCAAACTAGATGTGATTGTTAAGTATGCAACTGGTCTTTGCGTGTTTGGTTTTGTGAATTGCAGCCAGAAAGTTGGTGTGTGTGTAAGGGGGGCGGGGATGCAGATCAGGAGTGGGGGGAAGGGAATTAAGTCCTTTGCCCTCACTGCAGTGCTAATTCAAATCCCCCCACCCCAGATCTAGATGGGACAGTGGTGTTTGCAAAAGGTTACATCTATGTTAAAGTGTGTGATGGTCTAAGGCAGAGCTGGGAAAACTTGCCACTATGTTTATTTCTTTTCCAAAGCTTCTGATGCATATATTCCAAATCCTAGAAACAAAATCATCAATAAAATGGCAGCACAGGCAGGAAAAAATGAAAAAAAATTCCAGTGACATCCCACCAGTCAATAAATAACATTATACTGCACTTTTAACAGTCTGAAGGATTAGCAGATAAGTCTCTTTACTAACAGGTGTCTTTAAGGGGTCCTACTTATAGTTGTGGAAACTATCATCATAGGCACATCTTATAACAATGCTTGGGTCTCATTCACAGCTGCATCAAACCATTATGATTCTTCCCTAACACAGAATTTCCAAGACACCCTGACTGTGGAACATTTTTGTCTCTTTCCCTAGAAACTCAGAATGTGACATTCGCTGTCTGATAATACAAGCAGCACTGGCTCCAGGTTTTTGAGGGTCCTCAGGCAAGTCACCCTCCATGGGCCCCTTCCCTCAGTAAGTCTAACTTCACATCACTATTGTCATCAGCTGCTATCACTCTTCCCCCTTCTCCTCATTGTTACCACTTGGTTGCCTGACAGGCAGAGAGCTGGTCACCAAGCAGATTGTGCCATCAGCTCCTCCTCCTTCTCACCACCGCCATTGTCTGGGCCAGAGCAAGGGGCAGGTGAACAAGCAGGCTGCCATGGTGAAGAGGAGGAGCAAGTCCAGGGGGCTGTTGTCAGCAAGCCCCTGCTGAGGTGCAGGTCCTTGGCCGATGCCAACCTGTCTACCCTTGATGCTGGCCCTTGAATAGAAGTTTGCATTCAGAGCAAGGCAAACACACATGGGATGGAATGCAGGTGTGTGGGAATTTCGCATTTGATTGAGCAGGGAGATTTGCACTAGATGTCAGGAATATATTTATGCTCAAGACAATTCATGCAAGGCGAAGCAGGTTCCAGTGGCAGGCAGGAACATATTTACTCTAGCGGAATACAAAGGGTATTTAGTATTAATAAACCATCTGCAGTTAGTGCCTATAATCAAGACAACAGATTGCCACCTACCTTCAACCCTCCTCAGAAAATTATCTGACAAGTAGGTAAAGATTTACCACACCCTGAATATCTTCACATTTGTTCAATGGTGGTTTTATAGGGGAATCCCAACCCTCAATACAGCCAGTTGGTAGCAAAGGGTCAAGCCTTCTACTAATTTGGGCCCAATACAGGCGAACTAGAATATGTGTACTGATCTTAACAGCAGTGGCCTGTTTCTGTATAACTAAGGGTATTGTTGAACCATCTCCTCTTCCATTTTGCCTATTTTCCCCTTCTAACCATGTAGAAGAAACACACATGTGTGAAGGGAGAGGGGAAGATTGCGTCAGCAGGCTCTACCCTGATCTATGTATGAAAGGAGACCGTGCGCATACATTTGTACACATGCAGACTCAGGATAGATATTTAAATGAGCTTGGAAAAGGTGGGGGTGGGGTGGCCAGAATGCCTGTCACTGTGATTCTGCTTCCCCTGCACATGTTCAATTTACATGGCTAGACCATCTGTAAAGGGCTCTTGTCCATGTTCACTACCATGCATGTCCTGGGACTTCAGATATGGCCATACCTAAAGATCACTTTGAGAATGACTGGTTTAGTCCAATCCATGGCACAAGTCAGAACCTTCAGTAAAATAACATCTTGTGGATCATTCTCTACAAGTTCCCAAGACATAGTCTAAAAGCTCATGAGGCAGCCACTTGCTGAAGCTAAGCAGGTCTGGGTCTGGTCAGTGCTTAGAAGGGAGACCACCTGGGAATCACATGTAGCCACATTGAGTTTCACAATGGAAGAAAGGTGGGATATATATGAAATGAATAATAATAATAATAAAAAATAAAGCCGTGTTGCAATCAGAGAGCAGGCATGGAGCAAAAATAGCTCCAAATTTCTTATTACATTTTCAAGATGCATTTCATTGTTTTGAATTTTCATATAAAATTAACATTACTTTAATGTCTGATTATTTTCTCTTTTTTTGCATGGCGTTTTTGATTCCCACCCCTCAGATCCTCCCCACTTTCGGTTAGCCATTAACTGTGGCCATATAGTTCTTTTTCAGTGTGAGACTTGGCCCACAAACGCAAACATCCCTTTAATTCAGATTCATGTTTGGATTTACTTCTCTTTCATTAACAAGAAAGCATATTAGATAATTTCAGCTGAAGTCACTTCTTTGTGCATCCATCTTCTTCATCAATATATTCCCAGTGTATTCTCTGTCGCATGGCATTTTAATTAGTTTTACACGATGTTGTGCATTCAGCAAAACCCCCAAAATATGACAAATGTGATTAAATGTTTCAGTTTTGAGAACATCAGCTTAGGTAAGCTTTTACACAATAAGGCATTAATAACCTTTTGCATGTGATATAAAACAATTTTCTGTGATTGATTAACAGAGTTGTGATGTTAACAGCAATAACAATAGATGAATACTTTACTTATTGTTTAGGCAGATGCGGCATGGGAGAAGCATATAAAATTACCGTTAATGTTAGTAAAGAAAGCAATGTGGAAGTGAAACGTTTATGTTTTCATGACTTGAGTCTAACACTGAGTGAAAAGTTTATAAATTCAATAAGGTAATTAACAATTTACTTAATTTTACTTAATATTTTAGTTCAACAAAAATGATGGAAAATAAAGGGTGAGGTGTATTTATTCAATTACTGAAGCATTTTAATGGATCAGATAAAGGCATCGCTCAAATTACAGAGGGCATTATGCAGATTTGGGCTGTTTCAAATATTATGCAGAGTAAACATTCAGTTTTCCACTGAATGTACACTTGATACAGAGCTGTAGGCAGTCAATCCCACACCACCCTGCATCTGTTATGTTCCTTAACGGCCTGAACTTCTCTGTAGTGATATTGCTGCAATTCAACATATCCTATTTCAGAACACCGGTTTGTCCAGCTCATAATGGCTATCTGTATGCTGAACTAAAAACACACTCCTCCAAATCCTTCTCATAATCTGGGACAGTGCACCAGCCTCTCTCTCTCTCTCTCTCTCTCTCTCTCTCTCTCATCTATCATCTATCGTCTTCCCCTCTCAAATTATTTCTAGGCTACCTTTAAGGATGGAACGCCACTCTCCTAGAGATGGATGAATGTGTCAATTTTGGTTTCCCTCAGTTCTTACTTTCCCAAACTTAAGTTCGGTTTGTCTTAAACTTTGAGAATTGTTAAAAAGAAAGTTCGCATGAAAATTTGTATGTATTTTTGTGTGCAGTTTACTAGGGTATATACATTTTTGCAAGGAATTTCCCTAATATAATACATTTTTAGTGTTATTTTCATGAACATACACATTTCTGCATGCACTTTCTCATAATATATGCATTTGCCATTTTTTTGAATGGGAAACTCCATTGCAAAATTACAAATTTCAGAAGATGACTGAGTTTCAGTTTGCATATTGGTTCTAAAGTACAAAATTAGATACTGAACACATTTCTCCCCATCCCTACTCCCTCCCTCCTTAGTGCCTAGGAGATTGCGACACAAATGTAGTTTCCTAAGGTGCCTCATCCCTTAGTATGGATACAAGCATCCTGGACTCTATATGTAACAGGCCTCCTTGTACCTGGGATGCTGTTGACAATATTAAAACAGGTAGTGATGTCTCCAACACTCCTGGTAGTCTTTGTAGTTTGCTGCAGCCAGACCAGAGAAGTGGAAGAGGAAAGGGTTAGTACAGGGACTCATAATGGAAGAGAATGCCATTGGGAGTATGAGCAAATTTCCAACTTGGGCTTAGAAAAACTGAGCTATTTTTGGATTTTGGGGGGTTGGGGTGGGTGGGGGGAATAGTTCCATTTGATGAGTCCAATTCTGAACTAAACTGCTGGAAAATAGCAGAAAAGGGCTACTCAAAAAATCAAGAGGTTGGACCATCTTCAATACAAGTAAAGACTAAAGCATTTAGAACACCTTTTCTCCAACCTGGCACCCTCCAGATGCATTGAACTACAACTCCCATAATCCCCAGTCACTATGGCCATTGCTGTCTGGGGATTATGTGGGCTGTAGTCCAACACATCTGGAGGGCACTAGGTTGGGAAAAGCTGGTTTAGGGCCTTCTTCGTGGCCACTCCCAGGCTGTGGTACTCCCTGCTGTCATTCTGCTGGCAAGCAAAGACCACTTAATTCAAATTGTGTAAGTAGGTCTGTTGCATTGGGTGCTGGTTTTACTTTGTTACTGCTATGTTTGTACTTGTGCTTTAATGTATTATTGTTTTTATTTAAGTTTAATTAGCAACTGTAAGCCACCTTCAGTGCAATTTTTGGTAGAAAGTTGGGGTACAAATCAAACAAATCAAATAAATAAATTGCTCTGCCTCATTCACGGAATTTTATGGGGCGGAGGAAAATCATCTTCAACTTCTAACCCTCCCATTTCCCTGTCACTTCTTCCACCTTTTCTCTTACCACAGATAATTCTTTAATGGCACAATCCTATCGCTCATCAGAAGCCCCCAAACTTGGATGCTTCCAACATCCAATGCAGGGTAGAAGGAGCAGCAGGGACGATGTTCACCTCCCCATCCTCCCACCTTGTATTTTTTCCATCTAGCGACAGTGCTTTGGAGGGGGAGGGAAGGAGGCTGGCAGAAGCTCATGTCCTGGCCAGGCTAGTCTCTTTACTATGCCACCCACCAAAACACCCCCTTCTCCCTCTCTCCATGTTCAATTTTCTGACCTCAGTGGGCAGCCAGTGCAGTCTATTAAGTGTCAGCTGCAAAGAGGTGGCAGGATCTCTGAGTCCCCCTTCCACGGCTGGAGCGCTGTTTCCAACCTCAGAGAAGGGAATCCCCAGTATCCTATGGCCCCTCAGGCAATGTCTAGGTGCCATAGGATTGCTCCCTAAGAAAAGAGAGAATATCTGTACAATGCCTTCTCATTGCCATCTGGAAGCTAGTTCTATTGACATCTATTAGGCATTGCACCTATGGCACCTTTATGTTCAGATGCATTATGCCTCCGGATGCGAGTTACATAGAAGTAAACAAATGTATTAAAAGAATAAGCCCCAAACAGCCTATTTTGTAAGCTGAATCTTGAAGGAGACTACTGGGCAAAGTTAACACTCCTCAACATTTCTTTGTTACATTTGTATCCAACACATCCTATAAGCACATTTTTTGCTTCACAATTGTTCTGTGAGGCAAGATGGGCTGAGATCTGGCAATCTGTACTGGGCCTTCCAGAGTAATTTGTACCTCTGCAGTGATTTAAATCAATCTTCCACACTGAAACCTTGTGTTGCAACTACAGCGCCACAGAGGCTGAGTTATACTGACATCGGAGGATATTCTGAAACACTTCGAAGTATGACCACCACATGTAACCTGGCTATTGAATACCATAAACTGAAATGGGTCCCTCCCCTTGTTGACAATTTGACCGTTTGTGCTTAGAAAGCTTTGCCTGCCTCCCATTACCAATAAACAGACCCAGTAAGAGGCACACGTTACACCAGTTTACAGCCTATGGAGTCTTTGTTGTTCACAGAATGACCTTTTGACGTGATTCTGTGAACTCATACATGTGGAAAAGTTACATCAGAATTGGTTAGCCATGCTATTTTTACAAGACTGATCCAGTAAGTGGGATACTACAGACAGTTCCCAGAAACATTATAGATAATCAATCTTGACAATAGTTTTCCATGTGTATGCATGCATAGGATCACTTTAATATGTCATTCCATGAATGCCAAACACAGCTGTGGAAACCTCTGCAGCAGAATCAATGCATACCCTTCTGGATTGCTTTCCCATTTCTCTTCCTATTTGGCAACATCATGAATCTTAGGTCAAGATAATTTTTATTTACTAATTTTCATTCTCCACATACAATTTTTTAAATCTCAAAATAGTTGTGTATGTTCCACTGCATGAATTCTTTAGGAAAAAAGATAATTGTATAACAAACAAGAGCCTGAATGAAATGTATAATATCAAGTGTTTTGGTTGTGTTGAGCTAAAAGCTTTGTTCATTATTATGTGATGCCCTTTTTGAATTCTCTTTATAGCAGACAGCCGCATCATGTCAAAAGCTATCAAAATAACACTTACAATAGTTAGATCAAATATTCAAGTAAAAATGGAAAAGAATGACATGTAATGCAGAAATACAAGATCCATTAAACTATGCAAGTATGCATGAACTGTAAAAAGTGGATCCCGTACATATCGGCTATAGCCTTTAGCTGTTAGCAGGTGCAAGTCAGTCAGTTGTACAATTCATTTGTCTACCTAATTGCACTGAAGATAGGCTTTTAGTTTGCCTATAACATTGCTAATGAGTAGGTTTTCAGTTCGATCTAACTAATTAATTCTTGTTAACTTCCTTTGCATTGCTGTTCTTTTAATTTAACCAGAGACAGCCCCATACTTGCTACTTGCGTTTTGTCTCCACCAGATTACTCTATTCATTAAGGGCTGTAATTGTTGGCCATACCCCTTCCAAATGGTCATTACAACCTCTGGCTTGCATATTGAATAACAGCAATTTCCTGACTCCAACAGACTCTTATGTGAGGGAGGGGAAAATGCTAATAAAGAGAGAATAAATGATTCCCTGCTTCATTCAGTGGTGTGTAGATTTCTTTTACAGAAGAAATTGCACCGAGGTGGTAAAACGGGTTTCTCGCAGGCCCCCTGCCTCCACCCCGAGTGAAAACAATAAAAACCAAGTCAAGCATTCCCTGCTACTGTGATTACAGCATCCGTAAAAGTGATTATATGGCTGCTGTAATCAGCTTCAATGAAAGCTGCCTGTTAGAGCTTCAATAATTACTCATTTCTGTTAACAGCTTGCTTTCAGTTTAGTACTTTGAGGCCTAGAAAGAAAAACAAAAAAAAGAGGGTGTTTTAATAAAAAGACCCCGTGAGTGCAATACTTTGTGGGGTAAAAGCTTGTGTGTGGGCAAAAAGAAAAAGAAGAAAAGTTCGTATGCAACTTTTTTTTGTCTTCTTCTCAATAACAACCCCCCTTTTTCGTTTAAGCTGTAGATTCTATTTAACCAGCAATAAGCACAAGTTCATACAGGGTTCACTCATGTACTGAGTGTTTACTAAAGGAGGCACAATAGTTTAAATAAAGTGGTGGTTTTAAATATTTTACCCATTTCTTTGAACAAATTGCCAGCCCTTAAAGTCTGTGTTCAGAGCATTTCAAAACCACCACTGTTGCCTCTGTTTTGGATGTATCTCCTTTCCTCAGTCTCTTTTCCAAAAAAGAATGGAGCTTATAGAAATTAAGGACTCTTTTTAAAAAAGAAAAGAAAAGAAAAACTGTTTAAAGCTAAAAACAACATGGATCTTTCCAGTGCTTAATGGTCTACAGGAAGCCAGGGTAGTGTTGTGGTTAGTATGCCAAAATTGGAATAGAAAGAAGAGACTCAAATCCATGTTCACCCATGGATCCTCTATGAGTTATCCTGATGAGTCACCTTATCTAAGGCTGAATCTACACACAGCAGTTATACTGTTATCATACCGTTATCATAACTGTACACACAACACCAATGGGCACCAATAGTTATGATAACGGTATGATAACGGTATAACTGCTATGTGTAGATTCAGCCTAAGACTAACCTCCTTCATAGAACTGTTAGGGTCAGCCCTAGGTAGACCTGCATGAGCTCCTTGGAAGGTGGACACAACACAAATTAAGTAAATTAATAAGACTTACAAACAAAAGAAGAAAAGCAGGCTCTATTATGTCCTTAATACTTCTACATATTTTAATTTTAAAAATCAATTGAAAATACAAGAAACTTTCCCTCACTTCTCTCTGAATGACTTTTAAAAGCTTTTCCTCTTTGGCCCTTTGCAAGTACATATTTTAGGCAGGATTCATCATGACAGAGGGGCAGCTGAAGTGTATCTTTTTCATTAGACCAGCAAGTAACATTAGGACAAGCTTATGTGTTTGCAAAGAGCCCATTTTCATCCAAAATGGAAGTGTGCTGAGTCAGTCAGCCCAAAGGCTGGATAGCTTTGAATGATGACTATTGCATTTACTACTGTTTTGCTTAGTGTTTTGCTTAAGTTGCAATGCTGTAACTTCAGAATTTCCACCTACTCTCAGCAAACCAGAAGTCTTAGGCTGAATCTACACATAGCAGTTATACCATTATCATAACATTATCATAACTATTGGTACACATAACACCAATGGGCACCAATAGTTATGATAATGGTATGATAATGGTATAACTGCTATGTGTAGATTCAGCCTTAGAAAAGATGAGGTAAAGCCTAGTGTAGCTCAAACAAATCCCAGAAACTGAACCGAAAAACAAATGAGAGGCAAGAGATGGCAGATAAAACAATTCAGAAATAAAAATGCTAGGTAGGCTCATATTTCTGGCATGGGGACAGAACCCATTAGAAGTTAGCAGGTTCTAGTTTCTCAGTATGCTTAGAACCAGAGTCTCAATCATTGGCTATTCAAGAGTGAATGAATTTGCAAAGTGTGCAATGAATATGGCTGAGAGCCAAGCCCAGTGTAAAAGAGTTCCTTATTTATAAAAGCTAGCACCAGTAAGATTAATTGCCACAATCCAACAAGGGGGAAGTGTGTCCAGGCAGATGTAGATCTAAACGTATATCCCAATTCTCCTCTTGTTGCATATCTGGGACATACTGAACAGTGCTTCAACCAAACATTCATAAAACTGACTCAGTAATTTGAGGAGAAATAGTTTTGTGAAATGGTCCCTCCCTAACTTTGTTTTTCCAAATCATTTCTGATTCTTCAGAATGTTTACTTGGAAGTGAGTCCCACTGAACTCAGTGGAGCTTATTTCCGTTTAGATATGCATAGGATTGCATTGCTATGTCTGATTCCTCTCCACCCAACAAACACAGCATGGTACACCTTTTAAAATTTTGTGTCTGCTTTTGAATAAAACATCTTTGGTATTTTTACGAGATATTTTTTTAATATATAAGAAATGCAAATGTAAAACAAAAAATTCCTAACAGTTCAAGTTCTAAAATATAGGTATATGGAACAGCACACTGACTTTATATTTTTAACAAGACTGCACTAATCTTTAGCCTTTCTTTGGAGGGGTGCTTAACACTGCACCTCTTGAATAAAATGAGCAGCTGGAGGAACAATTAATCTCCTGTGTAAACATGGATTTTTCCCTGTAGACACTGGCATTCAACTGTTGTCTGCTAAAATGGTGGGCCTCAGTAAATGGGAAAAAATGGTGACCATTTTAGTGGCGACAGCCATCCTGGATTTCCCCAAAAGCATTTTAGAATAGGGCTTTATGGAAAAACAAGATGGTGCCTACTCCAGTTCCCCCCAAGGAATTTCACCTCACTCCTGAGATATAGCTGGAAAAAAGCAGCCAATTTTAAGGTGTGTGAAATAGCTGAGAAATGGTCATTGTCAATTTCATACAGACCTACACTGAACTAACTGATGTAGATGGGGAAGCACATACCCATCTTGGGCCGCTGGTTATTGTGGAGACTAGTTGCTCATTGTTAGAACTAGAAATGTCAATCACTGGGAAATCCATTTCATTTTTGGCTTAACAGAGTTCCCTGATATGCCCATCTTGGCTTGAATTTGCTGGCTGAGCCATGGGCTTTTCCTGAAATCTGAGAACTTTTCCACTATGGTTCTTAATTTGCGCAAATAGAGATTTGCACAAACTGCAGTGGCAATTTGCTTCATCTGCACAAATTTTGGCTGCAATTTGTGCAAATTATGGCTACAATTTACACAAATCTCAATTTGTGCAAATTTTAAAAATATAGAAATCTGTGAACTGGCCCAGCTTGCTCTGCATTGAGTTGGGCCAGTTCACAGAAAATGGACCAAAGTCTGGGGGGCCAAAGCATGGGAAGCTTGTTGAGCTTCACACCCCAAACAGATTCCTCCGACATCCCTAGTTAGAACTGGAACATTAAGGCTGCAGTCCTATGTTCCTTGTTTGTAACTTACTTGTTTGTAAGTCCATTCAACTAAAAGGGACTTATTTCCAAGTAAACAAGCATGAGATCAGGCTGCACAACTTCTTAAACATACCGATGTAAGTGGTTTTCTGTATCGAGGCTGTCTCTCTAGAGTCTGAGCATAGTGGTTTCTTTGTTTTATTTTTCCTTTGCTACACATGTACTCTATTAAGAGAAAGCAAACATTAAAAGTCAACATTAAGTTGAGATTGAGTTTGGTTGAGAATCATAAGAAGAACTGAGAAGAGCAGCTGGAAGATGATGAAGAGTGGACACATTCCTTAGAGCTGTTCTTTTCTTGACTGACTAAAGTGCAACATGTTGGAGTGTCTCTCATGTATCAAAAATGACATGTGAGCGCTTTTCTTATTCAAAATTGTACCAGCTTTGCCAGCATCAAATGCAGTGCAGCCCTTTCAAATGAAGGCATCAAGGTAGACAGGTAAGTTGGGGTGTTCTGACACATTTTCTCCTTAAGATGTGAAGAGTGTCTTTAAACCTCCTTGCTTGAGGAGGTGATTAGAGAAGACTATTTGGCATTATGTATAAGTGGTATGCAAAAAGCTATACCTTTCTCTAGTCCAGCTTCCAACTACAGGATTGCATTACTGACAGCGATATCTTACGATGTGTGATTATAGTTTAACGAGTTTTTAAAAAATACATCCAAGGAGAAGACAAAAATGTAATATTAATTTTTGTTGTACATTATTAGCCGTTGCATTGGCAAAACTGAGTAATGTACATTATGATCCAAATTAACCCAGACCCTTATATTGCTCCAGTAGACTATTCTTCCTCCTCTATTTCCTGTTTTTTGTTTTTTTAAAAAAATACTTAATAAATATAGCTTAGATAAGAACATAGTTACCTGCATAACCTTTGGTACAGTTGGTATGCCTAACTATTAATATAAATTCAGAGCTCTGAAGTAGCTCTTTTCATATGTAGATTTTAAATTCCTCTGCAGAGAATTATATGTATAATTATCCCATTTTGCAGACAGAGAAACCAAAGCCTAGCACTGAAGATTTGTAAAATGATATGTAAGATAATTTTGGGAGTCACAATTTGGGCCCCCTAATTGTCAGCTTTCAACCCCAACTATAGCACAACATACTTCCTTCAAAATACCCAACTTTCCAATAAAAATTATTGGCTTGATGAAAGGCTTTCCTTCCCAAAGGTAGTTTGGGTGGAAAGGCAGGGAAAAATGTGGAAATAAAGAGTAGGATAGATGCAGACTTCCTGAGACAAGAGTTCTGCTTCTGTGACATTCCTGTCACAGAAGCAGAAGAAGAAGGAGGAGGAGAAGGGGTGATTTTTGCTGATTCCTCATTCCTCCTGAAGCCCCCTGTGCCTCCTCAAAAGCTGGTCCAAAGTATTGTGGGCTTCTCTGGAACAGTATGGGAGCAAGTACAGAAGCCTGCAAGAGTAAGGGAACTTGGCAAAAATCACTTCTCCCCTTCCTTCAGCAGGAAGCTCTCACTGGACCCAAGTCCCTTCCACAAACAGAACGATCCCTTCCATTCACAAAGGACAAGTCTTGATCGAACCCCAAATAAATAAATAAATAAATAGATGATAGATGATAGATAGATAGAGAATGAATTCTGTAGATAATATGAGTTGTTCTTTACAGGGGCTACTTTGCTGCTGTGGGAATAAAATTTGAAAATTGGCTTATAAGGATGAGAAATAAGAACAAAAATAATGCTTGTGTTTTGGCTACTTTTATATCATAAATCACTGAAATATCACCTGCAACCAAGCATGCCACCTTTTATTATGGCAGAGTTCCTTGGCTTTTAATAGCTACATGGCAATCAAGAATTTATCAGGGGCACAACATTTCCTGAGATAGAAATCCAGCGATAGGAAAAACCACATCAGTTTGACATTTGCCTATCATGAAGCTGTTAACATATAGGAGCCCTGAGAAGATAAAAGGTAGTAAACCTATTAGGACAAGAAAAAAATGAATTCCAGAATGATGGTTTTATTTTCTGAATTGATAATATGACAGCTGAGTACATCACAGAAACCTAAATGCATCAAAAATTAAAGAGCCTTTCCATCTGTAAGAGAGACTTCTCAGTAATTTTAACCAGTATGACAAACATACACATACAAGCTTGCAGAATTCACTATTTCATACTATGCAATTGGAAATAGCATTGATTTACAAGGATTTTGGCCAGGATTAGTGCCACTGGAGGTATGATCTGGGTGTCTTGAAATTCCTTTGTGGATTTTTCCTGGGCAAAATCTACCACCATGGGATTCAGATTTGGGGTGGAATTTGATACCCCCCCGGCTGAATTTTTGAAGCATTTTTGGAAAACTTTGCTCTAATGCCCAAACACTCTCTGATAACAATTTGAAACTATCTATCAATAAACGCCCCCTAAATTCATGGGATACACAATTATACCTTGACACAGGTGTTATGAAGATTTAAACACCTGTAGCAATCAGGTGTAGCCATGTAAGATGCGGAGGAAGCACAATAGCCAAAATATTTCAAGGAAGAAAGAAGCAAGAAACATTTTAAATTTAAACAATACAGAGATACTCCTTAAAAAATGATATTGTAGATGATGTTGGACAACGTAGCATATGTGTTCCCCAACACATTTTTTTTGTTAATCCTGTGCTCTTCCACATATGTGAGTTACAAAATACGATACAGCCCAGAAAGGCTTAACTTCGCTTAAGCTACTTATCCTGATTTCACAACACCAGCCAAAATTATATAGTAAACCATCAGGGTACGAGCTGTTATCAGTGGAATAGTTTGGACAGGTCTGGAAAATATGTAACCATCTTCCTTCTTCCAGTGTTCAGTCTGGCCAAGTAAACTTTGGACAGAGTTTCTGACATGCTATGTCAACATACAACAAGTGTAGAAAAGTATCTAAATACAGGCCTGCACAACGAATAACCCACCAAACCAAAAGCAGCCCACCAGTGCCTCAATTGATCTTCTGTTTCTACTTTCTGCCTGGGATTTTAAACATAAGGGAGTTGGTCAAGCATCTAATAGCCCATAAAGCATAACTGATGTGATAAATGTGAGATACTGGCCCTATGCTTGGAAGTTTGAAAGAAATAGCAAGTTGGGTACTTTAGCAAACAATACTTAGCAAATTATTACTGAAGCAACTGAAATGAATCCATGATAAATAACTGTCTGCTATTTGCCCCCTAGGTACTGTTTGCAGTAAAAAGCCAGTTTGGGGGAAAAAAGAAGGAGCCAGGAAGGAGCAATTTTCAGCAGAAAACCAGTGCAGGGTCCTGAGCCAGTTTAGGAATACATTCTGGATTGGGGCCACTTAGCTGCTTTTGCCCCTCCAAAATAAAAGTGGCCAGGTTCAGCATGCTCATTTACTGACATGAATAACATCATGTAGTTTGGCTATATAATTTTCTTAATTACAGAACTTAGATTTACAATAGCAAGTGCTTCCATTGTATCCATATACAGAAATGAATCTTGGGAACAGCACAAGGGGAAATTTGCAACATATCAAACAAACAGCATCACTCTAGAAAAGGGCATTTTCTCCAGTCCTTGAATAAATCTGTGCCTCATTATGCTAAAGAACAGTGATCTAAAAATGCATGCCAATACTCTATTTAAATGCTGTAGCATTAAAATTAAATTGCAAGAGGTAAAACTGGTGAACATCTAGGAAAATGTGGTACCCAAGGTCATGTTATCCATATTTATTCCTGCCAGCTCAACTAATACTGAAGAAATGTCTATGTTTTCTATGTTGTAACTGATACCAGATACACAAGCATCATATATATATATATATATATATATATATATATATATATGAGGGCCGCGGTGGCTTAGTGGTTAAGACGCTGAACTGCAGACCAGAAGGTCGGCAGGACAGCAGTTCAAGACCCGAGTGCTGCGTGACGGAGTGAGCTCCCGTCTTTAGTCCCAGCTCCTGCCAACCTAGCAGTTTGAAAGCAAGAAATTGCAAGTAGATAAATAGGTACCGCCTCGGCGGGAAAGGTAACAGCATTCCATGCAACTCGGTGTTCAGTCATGCCGGCCACATGACCACGGAAGCGTCTTCGGACAGCGCTGGCTCTTCAGCTTAGAAACGGGGATGAGCACCACACCCTAGAGTCGGACACGACTGGTTGGGTACACCTTTACCTATATATATATATGTGTGTATGTGTGTGTGTGTGTGTGTAAAACCTTTTACTAGATTTCTGTACTAGAAATAGTGTTGGACAGTGTTATTCCAATATAATGAGGAGACAAATCAGAACACCCATTTTAACCCTAGAGTAGAATTTGCATCCAAAGTGGCCTGATCTGGGAAAAGTTCAGATTACCAAACTGAGAGGTTATTAATACTTCTGTAACCAGCAGAATTCAGTGCAAGAACTACCATGTTTAGAATAAGGGCCAGGAGGGAGAGTTTCTTATCAAACCTGCTGGAGAAAAGACATGGCAGACTTCTGCTACTGTACAACTTCTGCTACTGTACAGTTTATGTTCTGCAGAGACCGAGCATGGATTACTTAACAGACACCAATGACACTGTCTTCCTATTGCTGAAAAGGAAGACTGCAAATGCACAAGTCATACCTGAAAGCTCAAATGCATCTATTGAAACTCTTCCTGAGCCATCTTGTAAGACAGACAACAGTGTTACTACTCAGAGTGTCACTCACTCTGGTCAAGGTTTTCAGAGGCCTTTGGAATTTAGCAATGACTGACTGTTTATATGAACTCCCAGACATTTCAACCATGCTTATTTATTTAATTGTTGGCACTTTAAACCAAGGCTGGGCAACTTGTCCCCCGCCCATATGTGTTGGCCTTCAACTCCCATCAGCCTTACCTAGCATGGGATAAAACATGTAAGCTAAAACATCTGGAGGCTAAAACATCTGGTGGTCCACAAGTTGCACACTCCTGCTTTAAACAAAGAAGGGACTAGAGATGTGTGGATAATGTTATTATATGGCTTGGTCACTAGGTGGCACTGGACTTAGTTGTATCTGGGTGGAGTCAGGAGTTTCCTGTGGCTGTTCTATTCTTGTTTAAGACAGACAATAAAGTTCTTCTCTGGCTTCCTGACTGGTGTGTCATGCAGACCTTCCATGGCAAGCAGGAACAGGAGAGAGTTCAATGTCAAAATAAAAAGTACAAATTAAAAAGATGATAAACATTTGGCCATTCAATGGAGTCAAAAGCTTTTTCAGTACATAGAATTCAATAAAAGATGCATCCACTATTTTCCATCTCTAGTGGATTTAAATCATAATTATCATTTTGCTAAAATATTAATTTAAATATTTGTATTTAAATTAATTTAAATATTTAAATATTTATTTAAAAGTTAAATTAACTTAATTTAAATATTTATTTAAAATATAAGCAACCTTATTGGAAGTGAATAGAAGTTTAGGGTGAGGACATGTACATATTTATTTGGAATTAAAGAAACAGGTGGAATTGACTATTATTTAATGAGTCTTTATCTAGACTTTCCTGGAAAATTATGGCCAAGATTTTAAAAGGTTATATTCTTTTTAATTCATACATCGAATCATTGAAACTTACAAGAACTTACTGTTGACTGGATCATGCCCAAAGTTTTTATATTCCTTATGCAAACTAATTTCTGTGTTCCTTCCATTAAGATAGTCAAAAGTTAGTGTCAGTACAATAGAAATCTAAAAGTGGATGTGCAATTTTGAAATTGAGATTTTTAGGGCACAATCCTATTGTGATGATCATAAGCCTATGAACTTGAAAGCTTATGGTCATCCTCTGCAGGGCAGGAGGAGTGGCAGAGGCGATCTTTGCCTCCCCATCCTCCCGCCCTGCATTTTTGCTATATGGGCTTTTTTACCCATCTAACAAAAGCATCCCAGAGGGGGAGGGAAGGAGGTTGGAGAGGCCTCAGGATATCTCACATCCTGGCCTCTCTGGTCTCCTCCCTTCCCCACCCACTGAAACGCCCCCTTATCCCCTTTCCGAGGTTGCATTCCTGACCTCAGAGAGAGAGAGCTGGTGCAGTTCTTTCTACTTCCCCATGCAAGCAGGAGGTGGAGGTGAGGTTGGAGCTCCAACTGTGGTGGCTACGAGGAAGAGGGCCTTTTCTGCTGTGGCACTCTGATTGTGGAATGAGCTTCCTAGAGAGGTTTGTCTGGCACCTACATTGTACTCCTTTTGGCGCTAGGTAAAGACCTCCCCCCCACACACACACATTTTAGCATCCTATTCTTTTAGCTCTGCTGTTTTAAATCTGTATTTTAAATCTGTTCATTTCTGCTAGGTTTTATTCTGGTTGTACTTTTATATTGTATTTTTAAGCATTCATATTTTATATTGTTTTATATTGTGGTTTTAATTTTTGTGAATTGCCCAGAGAGCATCAGCTATTGGGTGGTATAGAAATGTAATAAATAATAAACAAACAAACAGACAGACAAACAAGCACTGTCTCCAACCTCAGATCTCAGAATCCATACTAGCTGATGGCCCCTCAGACACTGTCTATGGGCCACAAGGCCACAATCAAGAGAAGGATAAAAATGATTAATTTCCACTTAAGTCATAAGTAGATCCATTCAATCAATGGAATTTAAGTGAGTCATGACTAATTCTGGTTTCAGCCTATCACATATATATATATATATATATATGTATGTGTGTGTGTGTGCGCGTGTGCATGTGTGTGTGTGTGTGTGTGTGTATCTGTCAACATTATGTTTATTTGTAATTGTCTTTATTGTATTCTTTGAGTTTTGTTATATATATATTGCTTATGATATCTTGTAAATTATATTTACTCTTGTTTATTTGTTGTATTGTGAGCCACTTTGGGCACAATTTTGTGGAAAAGCGGCCTTCAAATAAATGAAAATATGTGTGTGTGTGTGTGTGTATCTATCTTTATTAAATTCCTAGGTCCAAATGATTTCAATAGGACTTAATTTCTTTCTGAATTGCACCCATTATTTCAATGCCTTTCTTCTCCTTAGAAAATTCACTTGGCTGTCAAAGATGATACTAACGGTGAACGAATGTGCCTGAATAAAATCCAGTAGAAAGTGATTTGAAAAGACAAAAAACAAGAAATTATGTCGTTAATTTATAACAATTTCCCATCAGTACTTACATCTGGGCTTTTTGCCTTCTATCACATCAGGGTTACCACCAGTGGTTTATTCCCCAATGTTCTGCCACTAAAGAGTTAAGAACTATACAATTGTATAAGTTAACTCTTTGAACCATTACATTGTCATAGCTACCAATACTGAAGCGGGGTGGGGGGCAGTGCAAAGAAACATGCAAGCAGCTCCATGTACCCTCTGGGTGTTTAGACTTGCATTTTCTGAACAACAGTACCTCTTGAATGCTGCAGAGGAAGCCCCTTTTGAAACTGAAAAAACTTTAAGGTATGACCCTGGAGGAGGTCTACTGTTTAAAGGAAGAAACAACCATCACCAAAAACCTAGACTCTAAATCCAACTGGGTGAAAGCAACTCCCAGGAGCACCTAAATTACTTCTCTGGATTATGGCCAGCACAGGACATAAAAGCTTGATTGTAAAAGATATCTTTAAAAAAGCCCTACTGTGGGTTTCAGTTTTCTATCACCACCCTGAGATTGCTGGATTACTAGTGACATAACATTTTACTCTCCCATCCACTCTTGCAAAATGTTTTATATTCCGTTTTAATTAACGTTCTATTGTCTGGGGCAGAGCCAAGACCTCATCAAGTCTAGCAAACTCAAGGGTGATGAAGTTTATTTAGGGAGCAATCCTATCAAGAAGATAGGCGGCCGCCTCTGAACAAGGAGGCGACCGCCTATCCAAAGCAGGGCAGGAGAGGCATGGGGGGGATTGTTCCCTCTACATCTTTCCTGCCCTGCTATTTTCTGCTAGACAGCCGTTTTCGGTTGTCTAGCTGTGGGGGGTCCAACTGGGAGAGGAGGCTGCTATATGACACATTGGATGTGTCATACACGCAGCTCCACTCTCCCCGCCCCGGAACGCCCCCAGCCCCGCCCCTATTCAGTTGCTCTGCACTCCTCTTCTGAGCACGGAGGATGGGGCTTCTCCATGCTGCCTCGGAGGCAGTGTGGATGTGGGGGGAGGTCAGTTTTCCGGGAACCAACCTCGGAGTGTGGGCTCTGAGGTCAGTTCCTGGAAAAGAGCATATCCTATGGCCCTCCTGACAGTCTCTAGTGGCTATAGGATTGCTCCCTTAATCTCTAGCAAATAAAGAGCCCATCTTTCCTTCTGTGACTTCCCATACCTTTCCCCTATTTGTTAAACATACTTATCTGGTTCAGCCTGCTGCCCTTCTCAGAAAAGGATCAAAATAATAACACAGGCTGCAATCCTAGGTACACCTACCTGGGAGTAAGTCCCATTGAATATAGTGGCACTTCTGAGGAAACATGCACAGAATTGTGCTGTTAGATTCTTTCTGTCCCTGGGAAATTCTACCACACTGGTAAAAATCAGAAATGAAGCCTCACAGACTTCTTCTGATACCAGCTTGGGTCCTGGATGACTGCAATCTCTACAACAGGCAAGCATCAAGAATGTCTGAAGCTCCTACTTATATAATGGATTACTTTCAAATGTGGTTCTCTAATCCCACTTTAAATATCAAAGAGATTAAAGAAGCTGATTCTTTAGATATGGGGGTATCAGGAGTGAACATATCTGTCAAGGAAAATGCTCAAAGCAGCTCCATGTCAGGGGCAAAAAAAACTGGAAGGAAAATTTTCATCTATTCATTTTCCCCCATTATCAAGACTATGGCCTGGTTTGCATATGTTTGTCATTGAATTCTGGGTTGTTGTTGAGTTGTGGGTTGTTGTTAGGTGCGAACCTGTTATGTGGTTAACAACCCATAACAACCTACGATTCAACCCATACTCAACCCATACATGTCATTACATGCGAACCAGGTCAGAATGTGCAGACTGAACGATATTCCCTCACTTATCAGTCAAGGGTTTGCTTAAAAATTTCTGGGGGAAAGGTTGCAAATTCCAAGCTGGGTGAATTATAAAGATTAGGTCATCCTCACATGATACCGAACTGTGCATCACCCCTTTCATCAACTTCTCATAGCGAGCCCTGTTAACGGATAAGTCATATGTTCAACAGAACTGTACCAGCAGTTTCTACAATCCTCCATCAGTTGACTCAGGTGAAATCCACAGACACCACTGAAATGTTTGTGAAGATTTCAAAGATCAATTAAACTAGTTACTTGGCCGTTTACTTTTTTTAATCTCATAATATCGCCACAGCTTATAAAAGATGAAAAACCACACTTAAAGTGTGCTAAAATATGCCATATATTGCCAATGCAAATACTGGCCCCTTCCTGCCCATTTACTGGCAGAATGAGTACAAAGACTGGAAGACAGTTGTTGTTACTGTAGTAACAGAACTATACAGGCTGTGGCCTCCAGCAGTACCCACAACAGAGTCTGTACTGTTTAGAAATCCACTGCATGTTTTTCTAGTAGTACTAACATATCTGGAGCAGTTCCAGCTTTGTTTTACTCATCTCCCCCACCCCCTCTCTCCATGTTAGACCTATTTTGACAGCCATGAAAGTTTCTGGGAGGGCTCCTTGTGTATATCTGTTTTCACTAAAAATCATTTTAATAAATACATGCTTTACTCTGAACCACTTTCTCTGGCTTTCCCAGCTACCTAAGAATCTTACAGAGGCCCCAACCCTAACAAGCTTGAGTAGGCTCCCCTTGCGTGTGGGGGGTGGCCACCAGGCCTTTATTAGGCCCACAAGGGACTAGCTAGGAGAGACAAAAGAGTGTTTGGGGGAGGAATACCGTGCTCATGGCTTCCATAGCACAGCAGGTCTTCATGGGGAAGGGAATAACTGGTTGGAACATTACACACTGGAAAGCTAGAACAACCTTCTTCCTTTTTCAGGAGCAATTTCTCACTCACCTAGGAATTGTATTGCTTTAATTGCTCATTTCTGCACACCTCTCTCTCTCTCTCTCTCTCTCTCAGAAAGAAGAAATGCCTGTTCTTAGAGCCAGTCCCCATTCATTCTACCTCCAGGCAAACCAAGGGGGGTGGGTAGGTGGGGGTTGTTTGAACAGTCCTAAAAATATGCATCCTGCAGCAATCCTAGGCCAGTTGTGGCTCCTTGGTACATGTATGTGCATAGTGCATGCATTAAAATTTTTTTCCTTCTCATAAATAATAGCATATACTGTGGCTGGGCAACTGCTTATATTGTACAAAAAGACCCTTTTGAGCTTTATTAATGCTTTCATGTTATATGCTTGCATAATATAATCACAGTAGCTTCAGGTGTTTTTTTTTGTATCATCCAGATTAAGGACAACACAATAGTTTTGAAAGGGGAAGGGTGGAGTGCATTGGGTCTGCTTGTGTCTCTCACCTCTTGTTGTTGGCAAGCTTGCCCTCTCAAACACAATGTGCTTTACCCTAGTGTAAAACAAGAGTAAGTGACTCAGGCAGGCAGCCTGTTTCCAACAAAAAATGTTCTTTCATGCTGAATTATAATAACCTTTTGAATCCAGTATTAATTTAGAAGGGGAAATGAAGAAAACACCCACTCCCTTAGCACCGTTCTCATGTGCAGCATTTTTTTTGGTCTAATTTCCTTACGGCAGTGATTCAGTTAGTACAAACAGTGGAAGCAAAATGTAACAGAATTATACAGTTTTACATGTTTATAATTTTCTCACTCCTCTACTAGCTGGCTAAGTCAAATAAACTGAGGCTATGTTTATACCAAATGGTGTAACAAATACAATGAATCTCCCAAGAAATTTCCTTAACGTATTTTTTTTCAAAACTCTTTTTCCCCTTGCATGTAACGGAGTGACCTGGCTTGTATCCTATGAAAATGACTCTGAAGCTGTTAATAAAGAGGTTATTTACACAACACCATCCTGTTAATCAGAAAGTGAAGGGTATTTCTTCCTGTAGAAAGAAAGCAAAAGGTGCTTTGAAGTAACAGCTTTGATGTGGTTCCTCTAAAGAAGTCAATAATTTGGACAGGCAAAGCATCAGGGACTGACTTTCTACCGAAACTGCCTTTGGTTGCTGTTTACACCTAAATAAAGAAGTGATATCTTTCCATTGAAGGAGAATGCCAACATTTGCTATATCAGATTTAAACAGCTACCCAACTCTCAAATCCAGAAAAAATATGGTGCTGAACACAAATGCAGAATTGACAAAAGGCATATTCCATCAGCTGTACAAATCCTATAGTAGTGCATGTTGATTTGAAACAGTGGGAGAACACTGTTTCTAGCATTACTCGATACGTGTGTGTTTACACATACTACACACATACACATCCTATATACAATACCTCTTATATATACTATATATGAATTACATATACAAAACGAACACTATATTGTGGCACCTTAAAGACCAACAAATGTGTCATGGCATAAGCTTTCATGGGCACTGTCCACTTCATCAGATGTGTGAAGTGTTTTTTACTATATAACCAGTTGTGGCTCTATGTTAAGGGTTCATCCAATATTTACTCTATGTTAAGGGTTCATCCAATAAATAGCATTATAAGCAGAAATTAAGGGGGTTGTATGTTCTACAGCTTATACTCAGACAACGGCTGAGGGGATTGATCTGAAACCTGGCAGTTTAGGAGATATCTGTTTGAACTTTGAGGTAGAAAGGCTAAGAGATAGCTTATTAATAAGAGTTTAAAGTCGGATGAATGACCTCCAGGAGTTTGACAGGTATTGTCAGAGTTTTTTTTCCCATAGACTTTGCTAGGATTAACTTTTATCAGTCAATTTCTCCAGCTGTACTGTGTCTTTTGGGAAACTGTTGATTGCGCAAGGTCGGGGGAACATCTAGTATGCGCTTGTCCTAGTAATAGTGTAACATGTTTATAGTTTTTCTTTTAAACGTGTTTTTTTAGTCCATTTTATCCAATGGGAACTCATAGGGTCTCTTTTGTACGTGCCTGGTTCATTTTGGCCAGGAAGAAGTAGGGATGGCGGAGATAGGAGATAAGGTGTAGAGCTGGTAGGCCCAATCTATCTACCTAAGATGGAAGAGTTCAGAATAAATCTGAAACTGCTCCCACCCTGCAGGTGAGGAAACATTTCTTGGAAAGAAAGGCTGGATGAAAAAAAACTCTATTCTTGTTCTTCAGAAAAGTTCAGAAGTACAGTTTTTCAGGCAGAACCCACATTATACTAGGGTTTGAATGCCTCCCCATCATACTTGGAAATATTGTCCAGAACTTCAGGTAAGCTGAATAATGGAACTCTCTGCTATAAGGAAATCATGATGGTAAAGAATCCCTCATCCAAAGAGGGATGCGATATCACTATAAAATTATCTTGATGAAAGCTGAATTATGGAACTCCTGCTACTAAGAAAAATAGGAGCTGCAGTGTTAATTCTACTTTAATAAACATAAATTATTTAGGGCGCAATCCTATCAGGATAGGCGTGGCCACCTCCGAACTCGTACGCAACCACCTATCCAATTTAGGACAGGAGAAGTGTGGAGGGGATCATCCCCTCCGTGCTTCAGCTAGCCTGCATTTACAGCTAGACAGCCAATTTTGACAGTCTAGCCGTGGGAAGGCAGAGCAGGGGAAGGGGCTGCCAGGTGACACAAAGGATGTGTTGTACCAGCATTTCCGCCTTCCCTGCCCCGGAATGCGCCCCCCAGAGTGCCCCATTTTTGCCAGTCCACACTCCACTTCCAAGCGTCAAGCACAGGGCTGTTCTGAACTGCCTGCGAGGCCGCGTGGGATGGGGGAAAGGTTAGTTCTCAGGGAATCGACTTCACAGCATGGGCTTCGAGGTCGGTTTCGGGAAACTGATGTATCCTATGGCCATCTAGCCGCTGACTAGCAGCCATAGGATTGCTCCCTTATACTTTTATTAAACTGCAGAAGTGGGAATCAAACTTTGGGCCTTTTTTGCATACAACTTAAAAGTTTAACACTCTGAAGTCTGGCTTTCTCAGAGTTTTCCTTGCCACAGGCATTCTTTACGACTGTATATGGAATGATACTTCTTTTTTTGAAATTCTAGGACTTCTTGTTTGAGAGACAGAGAGTAGTATGCCTCCTAGGAGATCTGGTCTCTTAAGAACTACGTGTCCAAGAATTCCTTAGTTCATGCTGGCATTTTTTGTGCTCTTATAAGGAGCCATTTCTGCTTCTAAATTCAGGCCCCCAAAGGCCTGAAAAGAAGAAAAATCTTTTTTGGCTCAGAAGATGTATGAGTAGGGATGTACGAAACAACTTACCTGTTTCGTTTCGTGACATCCGTGGTGGAGGGAGGCGCTCCGTCCCTCCCCCTGAAATCCTTGCCGGCCGGCTCTGCTTCATGGCGACTCTGTGGAGCCACTGGCCGGGGCCTCCCGCAGTGACACCCGGCAGCTGCTGGGCTGCGCAGGGATGCAAATGGTGGCCGCCGTAGCCACCGCCATTTGTGTCCCTTTTTTTGGCCATGATAGGCTACGTTAATATTTACATAGGCTATCACGGCGAAAAAAAGGGAACACAAATGTCGGCAGCTACGGCAGCCGCCATTTGCGTTCCCTTTTTTCCCATGATAGGCTACATAAATATTTACGTAGCCTATCATGGCGAAAAAAAGGGAACGCAAATGGCGGCAGCTACATCGGCCACCATTTGCGTTCCTTTTTTTTTCCTGTGATAGGCTATGTAAATATTTACGTAGCCTATCACAGCCTCTTCAGGGACGCAAATGGCATCCCTGTGTTAGCCGTGATAGGCTACGTAAGTATTTACGTAGCCTATCACGGGAAAAATCATGAAGCGAATGGCTGCTGCAGACGCTGCTGCCATTCGCAAAGCAGCGTGAACGGCACCAGGTAGGTGCTCCGTTTTGCGTGCCTTTCGCAGGGTGGTAGGGCGGAGGGGCTTTGTTCTGCCACGGATTTTGGGGGGCTGAATGCACTGGCATTCGGCCTCACTGAGATCCATGGTGGAATTCTCCGCCATCTCTATGTATGAGTAAATTAGCTATCATAAATTTATAAGTTTTAAAAGGGTGACTATATGCCCTACTTTACAAAGGACAGCCCTCTGTTTGAAGGGCTATCGAGTCCAACTCTGGTTTAAAGATTTGGGGATTTTCTATGGGGCTGTTAATCACTTGATCTACTTTTGGTTTCAGCGCAGAATTGTGATCTGAGCAGGACATGAAGAGCATTTTGTTTCCTGCTTTTCAGCTACATAACCTGTAGGTGGCACTGTGGTATAGTGAAATAGAGCTAATATACGAGTGGAAAATTTTTTTTTCTTCTGCTTTCACGAATAATGCTGCATTTTTCTCACTCTAAAAACACACACACCAAAAGTGCTCTTTAAAAACAGAAGAAAAACTAGGAGATAACCATGATGTCTAAAGGACCTGTAAAGAACCATGACTAGGGAATAACAAATGCAATAAATGCCCTGTGTAGAAAAGCTCAAGGAGTCCTAAGAAGGAAGGGCAGGGGCCTTGAAGTTGTCCACCATCAGTTAGTACTAGGGATGTACAGATTCCCCACCGTCTGTTCCAGTGGGGAATCCACGGGGGGGGGGGGAGGCGATCCATTGCTCCCCCTGGAATCCTCATGGAGCGGCTCCGCTACGCGAGGATTCCACAGAGCTGAGGGCCGCCCTGTTCTGCCGCCTGCATGCCCCAGATTCCCCCAGTTTTTTTTTGGCTCCCTGAATTTACGTAAATAATTCCCTAAGTAACGCCAAAAAATCCTTTTCACGCACCCACCGTTGGTCTCTGTAAGCCTCAGGTGACAGGTCACACAGGGAAAATGCCTATTTATTTTCATGAAAAGGGTAAAGCCTTTTGCAGAGATTCCCCCGTAACTTCTGGTCACTTGACCTCACCTGACCTGACCTCACTGGACCTGTCCTGACCTCACCTCACCGGACCTCACCTCACCTGACCTGACCTGACCTCACCTCACCTCCACAGACAATAAACAGAAAAGATGGAGGATTTCCATGCACTTCGCGACTCAACCCCAGCGAAAGAAAGCCTCAGGTCACAGGGAAAATGCCTCGTAAAAAGGGTAAAGCCATTTGCATTCTTCTTCCTCCATTTCTGATTTACGGATTTATTTTCATGATTATTTTTGTAAAATCTGCAGTTCAGCGGACAAAAAAAAAAAAAGGGTCCACATGAGTAGGGGTGCACGAAAGCTACTTACCTGGTCTCGCAGCTTGCTTCGCGGTGGGGGGGAGGCGCTTCACTGCTCCCCCCGAAGTTCAGGCCGGGGGGGAGGCTTCCCTCCTCGCCCGGCCGAAATTCAGGCCGGGGGGGAGGCTTCCCGCCTCGCCCGGCCGAAATTCAGGCCGGGGAGGAGGCACCTCGCCTTGCCCGGCCGCGAAATAAAAAGTAAAACAAAAACAAAAAAAACACCCCTGTGATAGGCTACGTGACGATTAACGTAGCCTATCACGGCTAGATCTGCAAAGTCAGCCATGATAGGCTACGTTAATCGTCACGTAGTATCACGGGTGACTTTGAAAAAAAAAAAAAAGTGCGTCCGCAAATGGCGGCCCCCATAGGGAGCCACCATTCGCGTTCCTTTTTTGGTCGCTGTAGTCTACGTAAATCTTTACATAGACTACGGCGAAAATAAGGGCAACGCAAATAGCGTTGCCCTTATTTTCGCCGTAGTCTACGTAATCTTTTATTGGAATGGCGGCGGCGGCAGCCGGTCAAAAGACCGGCTGCCGCCTCTGCGCCCTGTCGAAGACCTGCTGAACCGCCGCCGGGACCCGCCGCCGGGAGGGACATTTGGGAAAGGTAAGTCCCATCCCGGGGGGGGGGCGGGGGGCAGGGGAGCGGAGAATTTCTCCCCGAAACTACTTCGGGGGGCCGAATACGTCGGCACTCGGCCCCCCGAAGTTTCGGGGAGAAATTCTCCCCCATCCCTACACATGAGCTCCGGTCCTTGTTGACTGGGCTTCCCCATTCAAAGGAGGCTTCCACATACCGGATTTGTCAGAATTCGATACCATTCATGTGGAATTCTCTGACATCTAGGGATATATGAAAGTCACTTACCTTTTAGCGAAATTGATTCGAGGTGGGGGGGAGGCGCTCCGTCCCTCCCCCCGAAATTCAGGCCGGGGGGGGAGGCGCTCCGTCCCTCCCCCCCGAAATTCTGGCCGGCTGGCTCCGCTCCGCAGGGATTCTGCGGAGCCGCCGGCTGGCTCTGCCAGCGGCCAGACATCCGGCCGCTGGCTAGCAGGGATGCAAATGGTGGTGGCCATAGCCACCGCCGTTTGCGTCCCTGCAGTCAGCCGTGATAGGCTACGTAAATGTTTACGTAACCTATCATGGCTGATTTAAAAGAAAAAAAAAATGCGTGTACGCAAATGGCGGCGCCCATTCGCGCTGCCATTTGCGTTCCTTATTTTGGCACGTCTTAGTCTACGTAAACATTTACATAGACTAAGACGGCGAAAATAAGGGGAACGCAAATAGCGTAGACGCTACGCTATTTGCGTTCCCCTTATTTTCGCCGTCCTAGTCTACGTAAATGTTTACATAGACTAAGACATGCCAAAATAAGGAACGCAAACGGTGGCGCGAATGGGCGCCGCCATTTGCGTATGCGCGGTTTTTTTCCTTTTAAATCAGCCGTGATAGGCTACGTAAACATTTACGTAACCTATCACGGTGCTTTTAAAAAATCTAGCCATAATAGGCCACATAAATCTTTACGTGGCCTATCACGTTTTTTTGTTCTGTTTTGTTTTTAACTGGAAATGGCGGCGGCAGCAGCCGATCGGAAGACCGGCCGCTGCAGCCACCGCCGCCGAACCGCTGCCGGAGCTGCCGCCTGGAAGATCCGCCCAAGGTAAGTCCCATCCCGGGGGGGGCGGGCGGGGCAGACCGTTCCGCCACCGATTTCAGGGGGCCGAATGCGCTGGCATTCGGCCTCCCTGAGATTCGTGGTGAAATTCTCTGACATCCCTACTGACATCCCTAGTTAGTACCTGGATAGCAGACTGAGTTGGCACATAGTTCTGCTAGTCATAGTCTTCCCGACTGTAATGAGGTGCATTGTATTTGTATTGAAAATATAGCAATTAGGAATGTTGTGGACACCCAACTAGGTCTGGGAGTTCATCCCCCCCCCAACCCCTAGATTGCACCCCTGCCCTCGCTCCCACCACTTGTGCCCTCCTGGACTCACCACGACCCCATCTGGTGAGTGCCCGCCATTTTGCAGCCTTTTTTTCTGTGTAAAAAAGGAAGTTTAAAAAATGTGCATATTTAAATATGCACATTTTGGTGCTGTTAAAGCTTAATATGTGCAATATTAGAGGCATTATGCCTCTAATATTTTAAACTCCCCTTTTAATGCAGAAAATGCGGCAAAATGGTGGGTGCTCACCGGACGGGGTTGCGTTTAGTGCAGGTGACTTGCTGAGATCATGAGGGCTTGAGTGCGGGTCCGGGGGGGGGGCAAGAAGGGGTGGCGCTTCAGCGGGTGCCTGGAGGACTCAAGCTGGGGTGTGTTCACACATCCCTAATAGCAATGATTTCTAATTTTGGATCTCTACATATAAATTAGCATATGCACGTTTTATGTCAATCTGTGTCCTCTTTTATCCTCATTCTTGGTGATGCATAAGTGGCCACCTGAAGCATATCAGAGATTTATGTCACTGGGATTTTGTGATAAAAAAATTTAAAGAGTAGTGCTAAATTTCCTGAAATAATAATCAGTTCATATTAAAACACATGCATCATGATATTTCTTTGTCAGAATTAATGTGTGTTTGGAGAGTGCAAAAGCTGGTTTGAAACTCAACATTAAAAAGACTAAGATCATGGCATCTGGCCCCATCACTTCCTGGCATATAGAAAGGGAAGAAATGGAAGCAGTGACAGATTTTATTTTCTTGGGCTCCAAGATCACCACAGACGGTGACTGTAGCCATGAAATTAAAAGACGCTTGCTCCATGGGAGGAAAGCTATGGCAAACCTAGACAGCATAGTAAGAAGCAGAGACATCACCTTGCCAACAAAGGTCCGTCTAATCAAAGCTATGGTTTTCCCAGTAGTAATGTATGGCTGTGAGAGCTGGACTATAAGGAAGGCTGAGTGCCGAAGAAATGATGCTTTCGAACTGTGGTGCTGGAGAAGACTCTTACGAGTCCCCTGGACTGCAAGGAGGTCAAATCAGTCAATCCTGAAGGAAATCAACCCCGAGTGCTCATTGGAAGGACAGATACTGATTCTCAAATATTTTGGCCACCTAATGCGAAGAGAAAACTCTCTGGAAAAGACCCTGATGCTGGGAAAGACTGAAGGCAAAAGGAGAAGGGGACGGCAGAGGATGAGATGGCTAGATAGCATCACCGACGCAATGAATATGAACTTGAGCACTCTCCGGGAGAGAGCACAGGACAGGAAGCCCTGGCGTGTTATGGTCCATGGGATCACGAAGAGTCGGACACGACTGAACGACTGAACAACAACAACAACAAAGTGCCTCCATGTGAATTCCTACCCTATTAAATGGTGTGTGACGGCCAAAACACACATTACTTCAAAGACGTACTTTGCAGCTACTGTTCTCCCCTCCATTTTTACTCTAGACTAGAGTCTAGGGGCCTGATCTGGATTGGGACCCTAGCATGGCCGGGCAAGGGGGGGGGTTGCCCTTTCCCTTTACACACACAAGAAATCTGATCTGGATCAGGCTTCCCACACCTGCAATTTCTATTGCAAAATATTGATCCATAAAGCAAATGGATCACTATTTTGCAATAGAAATTGCAAGTTCAAAGCTTCTGATTCAGACTGGGGCCATACCAGTGTAGGGGAGGGATGTTAAAGCACCCCTCCCCCCATGCTAAAGTCCCAATCTGGATTAGGCCCAGATTGAAAATGAACAAAAAAGGTAAAATGAACAAAAAAGGCATAGCTGCTAGCTACATATTTAAAGTAATATCGGTTGCCCTGAGTTCTTAGGAAGTATTGGATTTGTCCCTGGAAGTCTGGCACAAGAATGCAAATAGGGTTTCTCCAAGCAATAGAAGTTTTGTGCTAGTGGTATGTCACATTGGTTACAACCCAAAAGGCTCTATGTTTCTGTGCACTGATGGTCAAACTACACGTTATGTTAATTGCATAGTGTTTGGCTGAGCCTTATCTTTTTGTTTACTGTAGAGTCACTGTACATGCCCCCAGTTCAGATCGGGATGAGTGCACATTGGGAGGGTAGGGTTAACCCCCCCACACACACAGTTGCTTCCCGAAATTCCACTCCCTTGTGCAAGAATTACAAAAAAGAAAAAAGTCGCCCTTGGACTCAGTGGACTGAATACTCTTCCATACAATTTTGTAAAAAATCCCTCCACATAGAACACTAGTTATCAGGACAAAAGATTGCATAGCATAGCTTGCTCCCCTCCTATGATAGTGTAATGTTTACAGGATTTTCTCCCAGCTCCATGGGGAACTACTGAATCATGTGAACTCCTACGTCCAGTCTGAAACATACTGGCCCAATATGTAGAACAGGCCTATTTTCCAAGTTTTGTGGAAGTGGCTTGAATGCACATTGTTTGCCCTAGAAACAAATACCTTGGAATGCAGAGAATGTTTGCGTGAACCACCTCCGCTTCACCGCCCTTCAAGATGGATGTCTGCCTTCGCCTCACATCTGGTGCTAGGTCTCAGTGTAATGGCTAACAGCAACATGGTGCCTGCCAAACTAACAGCGAGGTGCCTTTAAGCATCTCAAGATGCTTTATTCTTTAATTCCCAAAATGTTCCTGTCCCACAAAATGGACACCGCTACTACTACCATCAAGTCTCATGTGGTGCGGGCATTCTTCACTCTTACAAATGTGTAGCTTATCCAAAGACGATCCTTATCTCACACAAAAGGCCCATAGCTCTTGTAAAGTATCACTTCTTTTAAAAATAAAAATAAAAGGCTTGAAGGGCTCCTTTCAAAACTTGTCTCCAAGTGCCCTTTTCTTAGAGGGCTTGTGTCACTCATTTCAAAATCCAGGGGTTGAGAGTTGTAATGGGAAGGGCTTGGAGACACTTTTCTACAGGCATTCGGTATGCTCTTGAGGTCAAGTGTTTCTTACACTCCAACCCATTTACAAAAGTAAGTTCTAGCTGGGAGAGACAGCTGGGAATATAACAGCCCCGTGAGTACTGGTGGATGAATCTTGCCTTTGATCATATCCATTGACCTTGGTCGTAATAGTCGAGAATTCCCCAGCACTGGACAAGCTGCAAATAGATTGCTCCAAGTTTCCTGTTTTCATTCAGATGTGTACAAATTACCTCAACATGCCCTCCTCCCTCCCCATCTCACAAAAACACTAAGGTCTGAAAGAAACTCTTGTTATATTGTTGCCACTTAGGTTTCACTGAGCCTGCATTATCTACTCACAGCTTTAATGACTTCCTGCTGAGAGAGGCTCCGTAGAAGTCTTGGCAGCAGGGCTAAGAATAGCATTAAATGCAAGGTTATCTAGGCATTACACTCACTGTAACATGCAATTAACTCTCCTCTTCCATTTTCATTACACAATTATTCATTAATGTCAATTTAATTTTATGCATTGTTCTACATGACCGAAGGCTGATTACGGGCCTTTTCACTCCAATATCCCAAGTTAACTGGTGCCAGCCTCACTCAGGGCTGCCTAATTGCAATTTAGCCTAGACAATTCCTCCCATTTTTGCCCTCCAGTAATGGAACAACAGATCTTGGCCAGGTAAAGATTTTAAGGTGGAAAGAGCAAGGCTGAGATGCACTAAAAACAATCAGATTTTTTTTTTAAAAAAAGAAAAAAAAACAGGTCTAGAGCAAAACTACAGTTTCTCTCAACTGTGGTTTTAGTGTGATTGCTGGTACAAACAACAAAAATATCCTCATAATTTAAATTGGCCTCTGCTCCCCGCAGGGATTTCTTAAGTTATGCAATACAAAAATAACAGTACTGTAGAGGGTCAGGAAACTTTTTATGATATTCAGTGGATGAATTCAATAATAGGTTACATATGATACTTACCACACTGTTGTTTTTTGGCTGACTTAATTAATTTTTTTTCAGATACATTGTTTTCCAGTTGAAGTAGGCTGCTGTTCATGTCTATTATTTTTTTTAAACATAAACTGTAATCTTATTTCGTTTTGAAGCCGCAACTCTGTAACATTTCTCTATCCACGGGTATTTGTAAGAAGGGGATTTACAGCAGCCAAGCTTCTTCAGTAAGAGTATCCACAAAAAACCCACAATCTCATCTCCATCATAAAATAAGCCATAAGCTACCTTAAAATACAAGTTCAGACAGACAATCCACAGATAATATGGATTCCCATAAATTATCTCATTCCAGTGCTTTGCCTCCAAGTTTAATCTACATAAATGGCTTATCTGTTGATTTTTTCCATTCACACTGGAAGATAATAGCCTAAAATTAAGACATCAAGAACTGTTCGAGCATGGAGTTAAAATAGGAAAGGTGTGTCTTTTAAAAAAATGAAAGAATATTTAAAAACCAATCTCCACAAACTCAATCGAAAGTTACCAGGTTGACGTCTCCAAAATGCCAGTGTTTGTTATTTTCCTAGACTTTGTGACTGGGATGTAACATCAGGTACCTTCTTTAATCACAGGCCCTAATCCAGAGATCTTCTTCCATGCACTCTCTGCTTCATACAGTCGGATTTGCTTCCTCCACTGAACATAATAGCTATGCTACAACAATACTGATCTCCCCTCCCGCACTGGAGGATGGGGGAGGAGTGTTTAGACAAAGTTTCCCCAACCCCACCTCCCTTTTGAGGGTGCCTAGAATGCGGTTAGAGCCTAGAATGTTTGGCAGTGCATGAAGAAATGCCTTGTGCCAGTACTCTGCTGCATCATGTGGCACCCTCTGCCACACTTCTATGTATCTTCAGGGGTGGACCAGAAGGCCAACCTATGCAAAGAAACTGTCTGTGCATTTTATTTCTCCATTGTCTGTTTGATGCGTCAGAAGTGACGACCAATAGTTTCCTTTCAAGCTCTAATAAGTTAAGGGCACAATCCTATGCATGCTTAGACAGAGAAACGATGTAAAACTCCCAGCATGCTGGGAGTTTTTGGACGTTTTTCTATCGGAATATGCATAGGATTGTGCTCTAAATGACTTACATGCCATGCCTCTTTTCTTGCTTTGCCTTTCTGCTAGAAGTTCAGAAAGTGTCAGCATTTCAACTTTTCACTCCTGACGGTTTGTTTTGGGTACATGTTCAAATATGGTCATAAAAATTAATTTCAAGCTGAATCTCGGTATGCATCCTCAGCTTGTTTTGTTGCTTTGTATTATTTTATTTATTTATTTATTTATTTCAAAAATGGTCTAAAACAAAAATCCTCTTGGCTATTTAGAAATATGTTAATTGGGTAATTTCAAATTACACAGCGAACATATTTTGAAATAGCCAAAAGGATTTGTTATTTTGCTTTCCTACAAACAGTAAAACATGTGCATGACTACACATTACAAAATTACATGTGCATGACTACACATTATTACATGAATTAGGCCTCCCCCTCCCCCCCTTTGTGTAGCTTTTGTCTTTAAAGACAGGTGTGTGATTGGCATTTGTAAACAACTGGTGGGATTATTTATTATTATTTTTTAATGTTATTGTATTAAATCAAACTTACATGATGAGGCAGAAAAGGAGACCCATATTAATACTAAAATGGCGTGAGGTCAAATGTATCCCTGATTTATCTCCATCTATTTCAAGGTACCTAAATAAGCATGTAAACCAATAGGTCATCATTGGCTATGATGATTTTCTTACAGTGTGTGAGGCTATAAAACATATTTTAAAACTCCCTCAATGGGTTTTAACATAATTGGGTCAATGTGTGTGTACTTAAAGTTCCCCTTTCTATAACCAGGTCTATAACTGCTGTTTGGGGGACTTTAAAACTATTTTTTAAAGGAAATCTAAATACAAAAATATATACTGGAATAATATATGGACCAAAATGAAATGTGTCAAAGATTAGGGAAATAAAAGTAAATGGCAGGTTTCATTTCATGCTGACTAAACATGGTCTGGACTATAAGGAAGTCTGAGCGCCGAAGAATTGATGCTTTTGAACTGTGGTGCTGGAGAAGACTCTTACGAGTCCCCTGGACTGCAAGGAGGTCAAATCAGTCAATCCTAAAAGAAATCAGCCCTGACTGCTAGGGATGGCGGAGAATTTCTCCCCGAAACTTCGGGGGGCCGAGCGCCAATGTGTTCGGCCCCCCGAAAAAATTTCGGGGAGAAATACTCCGCACCCCCCCGCCCCCCGCACCCCCCCCGGGATGGGACTTACCTTTGCCGAATGTCCCTCCCGGCGGCGGGTCCGGCTGGCGGTTCGGCGGGTGTTCGTCCTGGGTGGGGGCGGCAGCCGATCTTTCGATCGGCTGCCGCCACCGCCATTGCAATAAAAGAAAAAAAAAACGCCCCCGTGATAGGCTACGTGACGATTAACGTAGCCTATCACGGCTAGATCTGCAAAGTCAGCCGTGATAGGCTACGTCAGTCGTCACGTAGCCTATCACGGGTGACTTCAAAAAAAAAAAAAGCGCGTATGGATAATGGTGGCCCCCATAGGGAGCCGCCATTCCCGTTCCTTATTTGGTTGCTGTAGTCTACGTAAAGATTTACGTAGACTACTACGGCGAAAATAAGGGCAACGCTATTTGTGTTGCCCTTATTTTCGCCATAGTCTATGTAAATCTTTATGTAGACTACAGCAACCAAATAAGGAACGGGAATGGTGGCTCCCTATGGGGGCCGCCATTAGCGTACGCTTTTTTTTTTTTTAAGTCACCCGTGATAGGCTACGTGACGATTTACGTAGCCTATCACGGCTGACTTTGCAGATCTAGCCGTGATAGGCTACGTTAATCGTCACGTAGCCTATCACGGGGGCGTTTTTTTTTTTTTTTAACTTTTGAGTTCGCGGCCGGGCGAGGCGGGAAGCCTCCTCCCCGGCCTGAATTTCGGCTGGGCGAGGCGGGAAGCCTCCCCCCCGGCCTGAATTTCGGCTGGGCGAGGCGGGAAGCCTCCCCCCCCAGCCTGAACTTCACGGGGGGAGCAGCGAAGCGCCTCCCCCCCACCGTGAACAAGCTTCGAGGACAGGTAAGTCACTTTCGTCCACCCCTACTGACTGCTCATTGGAAGGACAGATACTGAAGCTGAAGCTCAAATATTTGGGCCACCTAATGCGAAGAGAAAACTCTCTGGAAAAGATCCTGATGCTGGGAAAGACTGAAGGCAAAAGGAGAAGGGGACGGCAGAGGATGAGATGGCTAGATAGCATCACTGATGCAATGAATATGGACTTGAGCACACTCCGGGAGACAGCGCAGGACAGGAAGGCCTGGCGTGCTATGGTCCATGGGGTCACGAAGAGTCGGACACAACTGAACGACTGAACAACAACAAACATGGCAGATGTTGAATTCAACTTGGGATATTTCGAAACCGATCAGGCTTGTGCAGAAGAGCCATTTTGGAAAAACATCTTAAGGGCAAACCTATTGGAGAGAGCTGGTGTAGTGTAGTGACTGACACAGAGATTTTCTAGATGAGGCTGCGAATCGGCTGTTAATCTGCTATATCTACTTTCAGTTTCATCACAGAATTGAGATCCAAGCACTGCACATGGACCGTTTTCTTGCCTGCTTTCCCACTAAATAACCTCTAGGTGGCACTGTGGTATAGTAAAATAGCACAAATATACAAATTAAAAACGTGTTTTCTTTGATTTTACAAATAAATACCAAACTTTCCCTGCTCTAAAAAAACCTTTCCGAAAGTACTCTTTAGAAACAGAAGTGAAACTGGAGGATCACAATGTCATCTAAAGGACCTGTAAACAACCATGAGTAGGGAATGATGAATTTATGATAAATGCCTTGTGTAGAAAATCCCTGAAACTGAGCTCTGAATGAGGAAATCCTTGGTTTGAATTCCACCTTTGTTAGGAACTCACTACATGGCCTTAAGCAAGCCACTGTCTCTCAGCCTGTCGCACCATCTGCACCTTACTGTAAAGGGTTGTTCTGTGGTTTACAATTAAGATAAAGCAAGTGAAACACTTTGGACACTTGGAAGTGTTATCCCAGGGGTGTGGAAACTTTTTTATGTTGAGCGCCGTGTTACTTTGGAAGTAATGTGTTTGGACCACATGCTGGCAGTGGGTGGGGCCAGAACCAAAAGTGGATAGGGCCACCCTTTCCTCTCATACCCCTTCTATCTTTCTCTCTTTCTGCCTCACCTTTCCTCTCTCACTCACTTCCTGAAAGCCCCTTCTCTCTCTCCCATCTCCCTCTTCCTCCCTGCTCAGGAGGCTACCAGGGGAGGGACAGATTACTGTAACTTGTCACTTGCAAAGGGAGCATGAAATTGGGCCAAGATGCACCCCTAGGGCCACAGGTTGCCCATCCTTGTGCTGTACACATGTTAAATATTTGTATCACCTGTGCAAATTCTATTTAAATGAAAGTAGGAGAGCTCCATATTTGGTTCAACTTTGAATGACTGTGTGTCAATCAAACTTGGCATGAGGTTACAATGGAATTCTTTCATTTCATACAAATAGCCTTTGTAGAATTTTGTTGTTCTTGCATGCATTGATTTTAATGGCCATGATTATCAGACATGTTGGGCTTTGTTTGTTACCAGTAGTTTACTGCCTTATGAAGCTGTTTCTGATTCATTATCCATTTGCTTCTCTTTAGAGTTTTATGGGCATAGGGCCTAATTGGTTACTTTCATTACATGGGTTAGACAAAAATCTGTACAACTAACAAGAGCTATCCTTGGATCTTAAAACCTTGTCAAGTCAAATCCTTAATTCCAGCCACCATTGGGCTGGTTTGCACATAACACATAGGTTAATTATGCTGTGGAACTTCATGGCATGTGCTGGCTGGCATTTTGAATACACTAGCAGTAGTGGGCACCGCGAATCCTGCAGGTTAATTAACCCACTGTGGCTTAGCATTATGTGCAAACCAGGTCATTGTGTAAGCAAAGGTTACTTAGAAGTATCCTTGAAATATTCAGTCAACTCTTGGACTGAATTTGGGGGCAGGAAGTTCCATCTTGGGCAGCTCTGATCCATTTCAATGGCACTCACATAGGAAACCATGACAGACAATTGTGCCCTTGATTATCTTGATTTTTAAACGTATTTCCACTTAATTTATATTAAATTTTAAAATTGACCTCAACGCGTTTACCAAACAGAGCAAATCAGAGATCATTTCTATTGAAACACACTCTATTGTATTGTATTTTGAGCAAGTTTCTTAATCAGCACCAAGATGGAATAGTGGGCACAATGAAAATAATAATTTGGTTAGGATTGTTGGAGAGATTCATAGAGGCAGGATTTTCTTTTAAAGATTAGACTGCCCCTGCACAACACTGCTCCGTGCACATTCCAGCCCAGAACTCTACAGGCAGTACTACATGATGTTCCAAGTGACCGCAGGCTTTCTTCAGTGGGATGTTGGGAGAAGCCTCATGTGTGTAATGTGTATGTACTATGTACACACAGGAGCTCCAACTGTACATTAAAGCTACCACCCACATAAGGAACCTGCAGATCAAGGATGGTGTCTAGAAGAAGTAAACGTGTCACTCACAACAGGAATGGCTGTTAGGAGAAGTCTTGGGTGGTGGGGGGAATCCAATATATACTATTATCCTAATGCTAAATACAGTTTACTTGAAAGTAAATCCCAGCCATTTCTGCACACCAGAAATAAGAACCACACTGCTATTTACATAATAAGTACCACGCTGCTATTTACATAATTTCTTTGGATTGATACACATGTCAAACACACCATGGGGATGTCTCTGAAAACAGCATCACTATGGCAAGCAATCCCCATCCTGGTGTTTGCCATGGGGATTGTCATAAGAATAATCCCATGTATCTGCTGGATGTTTCTGCCAGCTGGTGGCCATTTTATGGATACTCTCAATATGATGACAGTGATTGTTGTGGTAAGTTCATCTAATCGTTATGGCAGGGATGTGGGAATCTCTTGCCCAGGGGGCTGGATTTTTGCTGCTATCCCCATGGCAAATATATAGCATACAGTAAACCGCTCCCAGTCAAAAGACCTTGACCTTGCTGGAGGTTGATGCCTCTCTTTCTGCTCTTTTCAACCTTTGACTTATCCTTTGACCATGTAAACAAATCAGAAGCCGAACTGAGGTCAGGGGTTGTTATCCTTATAATTGAAGAAGTCTTTAGTCAGATCTATTCTACAGTTCTAGGAGTTCCTATAGCATGATTAGCCTAATGGTTAATCAGCCCTGCAGGAAATTATCCATAACCTTTTACTGTAGGGCTCCTCCTCACACTGAGCTTTTATCCTGTGATTGAGATTGCTCCTTCACCAAAGTTTGCAGGCTCTTTACATGACGTCATGACCCTGCCGTGACCCTCCAGGGCATCTCCTGCACTAATGCCCTTTGTTCTGTTTTTAATAGATCACAGATAATAAGATATCAAATTACCCCATTGTGTTCAGCTTCAGTTTCCTCCGTGAAAAGAGTTAAAGCGGCAAGAAGAGGAGCAAGTTCAATGGAAGATAATGGAAGCTTCAGATACGGGGAGAAGGAGGGGGGAAGGGGAGGGGGGAAAGGAAGCAGGTGAAAAAGGGAATCATTGTGATCCTGCATTTAAAATGCAAGCAGAAAGCCTTGTTTTAAATGCAAGGTTTTAGGCTGGTGTAGAGATGCCCTAAGAGACAAAGTAAGAACCAATAAAAAGAAAAAAAGAGGCAAAATAGTGAAATTCCGTCAGCCGAAAAGAAAGGAAGGAAGGAAGGAAGGAAGAGGCAAAATAGTGAAATTCCGTCAGCCAGAAAGAAAGGAAGGAAGGAAGGAAGAAAGAGGCAAAATAGTCAAATTCCATCAGCAAGAAAGAAAGAAAGAAAGGAAGGAAGGACAAAGGAAAAATACAATTGTTAGAAATGGAAACACAAAGTTAAAACTGTATGGTTTTAACTATTATGTCATATTCTGTAATCTGTATTTTTTATTCTGAGATGTAAAATCTGGACAAGAGCAATGTTATGGCTGCCAACTGTTGGCCAGACTCTGCAGTTGACTTCCTCTCTTTATTGCTGTGCCTCATCCAAGGACTGGGCTCTCTGACCTGACCTCTGTGTTGCTTTAGCCAAGATATGAAATGGGCTGACAATGATGGTGGCAATCTGTGGGCAGCAGCTCTACACTGGGTGGCTAGACATGAAGCTTGCCTGAGGCAAGCTCAGGAACTAGGGTCTCAGCTGCATGACCCATTAAGGTAGCAGCAGTTTGTTTATTCATGGAAAGAGGGGAGGTCCAAAATGTGTCTCCTATTTACTCAAGCAACCTTGTACAGAGACCAAAGTCATTGATCATGGACTCCGGTTGATCTCTCTCTCTCACACACACAGTTACTGAGTGAGTTGGCTACTCTTGACTGTCAAACAGATTATGTGGGTGTTCAAAATGAAATAACTGTTCTGCATTCTGCATTCTGCATCAAAAGGTTCTCCCCTGCCCCAGCCCAAATTAGTCAAGCCAATTGTTTTTTTTTTTTTAATTATGGGTTATTTGCCTGCCAATTTTTGGCAGGTTACTTGCCTTCCAAAGCATGGCTGGCTGGGGCATGCTGGGAGTTGTAGGACTTCTTTCTGTCTAAACATGCATAGGATGGCACCCAAAGAGATCTTTAACACATAGTCATCAGGACAGTCTATGCCAACAAATTTGGAACACTCAACAGTGGCCACAAGGCTGGAAAAGGTCAGTTTACATTTCAATTCCAAAAAAGGGCAATGCCAAAGAGTGTTCAAACTACTGTACAATTGCGCTCATTTCACATGCCAGCAAGGTTATGCTCAAAATCCTACAATCTAGGCTTCAGCAGTATGTGAACCGAGAACTACCGGAAGTACAAGCTGGGTTTCGAAGAGGCAGAGGAACTAGAGATCAAATCGCCAACTTTTGCTGGATCATGGAGAAAGCAAGAGAATTCCACAGAAACGCCTATTTCTGCTTCATTGACTATGCTAAAGCCTTTGATTGTGTAGATCACAACAAACTGTGGCAAATTCTGAAAGAGATGGGGGTACCAGACCACCTTACTTGTCTCCTGAGAAACCTGTACGAGGGTCAAGAAGCAACAGTAAGAACCAGACATGGAACAACCGATTGGTTCAAAATTGGGAAAGGAGTACGACAAGGCTACATATTGTTGCCCTGCTTATTTAACTTATATGCAGAGTACATCATGAGAAACGCCGGGTTGGATGAATCACAGGTCAGAATTAAGATTGCCGGGAGAATTATCAACAACCTCAGATACGCAGACGATACCACCCTAATGGCAGAAAGCAAAGAGGATCTAAAGAGCTTCTTGTTGAGGGTGAAAGAGGAGAGTGCAAAAGCTGGTTTGAAACTCAACATTAAAAAAACGAAGATCATGGCATCTGGCCCCATCACTTCCTGGCATATAGAAGGGAAGAAATGGAAGCAGTGACAGATTTTATTTTCTTGGGCTCCAAGATCACCACAGACTGTGACTGTAGCCATGAAATTAAAAGATGCTTGCTCCTTGGGAGGAGAGCTATGGCAAACCTAGACAGCATAGTAAGAAGCAGAGACATCACCTTGCCGACAAAGGTCCGTCTAATCAAAGCTATGGTTTCCCAAGTAGTAATGTATGGCTGTGAGAGCTGGACTATAAGGAAGGCTGAGCGCCGAAGAATTGATGCCTTCGAACTGTGGTGTTGGAGAAGACTCTTACAAGTCCCCTGGACTGCAAGGAGGTCAAATCAGTCCATCCTAAAGGAAATCAACCCTGAGTGCTCATTGGAAGGACAGATACTGAAGCTGAAGCTCAAATATTTTGGCCACCTAATGCGAAGAGAAAACTCTCTGGAAAAGACCCTGATGCTGGGAAAGACTGAAGGCAAAAGTAGAAGGGGACGGCAGAGGATGAGATGGCTAGATAGCATCACTGATGCAATGAATATGGACTTGAGCATGCTCCGGGAGAAAGCGCAGGACTGGAAGGCCTGGCGTGCTATGGTCCATGGGGTCACGAAGAGTCGGACATGACTGAACGACTGGACAACAACATCAGGACAGTCAAAGCAACCTGGTCAGGCAAGATCTATGTCTCTGTAAATGAAAAGAAAAAGGTAGTGCTACAAGTGTAAGACTTCATTAGAGGGGATCATAAAGAAATTGGTCATTCCCCCCCCCCCCTTGAACAACATTTCAATGTTTAACTCACATTGAAATCAGTGGGATAAGTTAGGGTTAAATTTCATGTTACACATGAACTCAGCAAATGTACATTTAAAACCTTGCTGGGGTGACAATCTGAAACACAGAAATGGCAGGTGGGGAAAAGCTGAAGGATCCCCCTCCTTTCCCTGTCACTTCTACACCAGAAGTGGCTTTGCTTCAATAATAATGATGGTGATGGTGATGGTGATGGTGGTAGGGGTGTGCTTCAGATTCAGCCAAATCCTGAACTGAAACTGCAGCTCGTGCAGAATGCAGAGGCCAGATTGATAATGGGGACCAGAAGGTCCAAACATATAACACTGATTCTGGCCTGCTTGCACTGGCTGACTATATGTTTCTGAGCCCAATTCAAGGTGCTGGTTTTAACCTATAAAGCCTTACACAGCTTGAGACCACAATACCTGACGGAGCGCCTCTCCCAACACAAACCTACTTGTATACTACGTACGCTCAACATCTAAGGCCCTCCTCCAGTTGCCTACACTGAGGGAAGCTTGGAAGATGGCAACAAGTGAGAGGGCCTTTTCAGTGGTGGCCCCCAAATTATGGAATCATCTCCTGCCTGGTGCCAACATTGTTATCTTTTCAGCACCAGGTTAAGACCTTTCTCTTCTCCCAGGCATTTGGCAGCGTATGATAAGTTTTAATTGATCCTGGAATGTCTTATGCTTATGGTTGTTTTCTTTTGAGATTGTTTGTTGGAAGGTGTTTTAGATATATGTTTCTTTTGTGTATATTGTCTGCTCATGTGTTTTTTATGTAAATGGTTTTTAATCTCTGTATTAAAAATGTTTTTAATCTTTGTAAACCTCTCAGAGAGCTCTGGCTATTGGGCGGTATAGAAATGTAATAAATAAATAAATAAACAAACAGACAGACAGACAGACTTGGTAGATGGCTAAAGCAAGTGGGTCTCCTCTAAATCTGACCAAATCTGAACACTCCTGAAGATTCTAGATTAGGAGGAAAACAGTGACACAGACAATGTACCTCCAAAAACTGATACATTTCTCTCCAAGTTCTCCATATAAGGAAAACATCAGGGCAGAGAGAGGGAAAGAAGGGGGTGTAGTTTTGTGATTGGCAGCTCTAGCTTCTAATCACAGTGATTAGTTTTATCAGGGTTCTGCAATCCCAGTGTTTTGGGGGAAGGATGTTGAAGTAATATATCACAGGCCTGCTCCAGTGCTCTTCGCTAGCTCTCTGTCTCTAGGACGTTCTTACAACGGAGAAACAAAGAAATAATGGAGTTAATTTTACATATTCAGGAGTTTAGGTGATGACACCTTGTCGTACACATATTACCACATTAATGCCACTTCACATGAAAGTCAGACATGTTGGGCCAGTTAGACCCTGTCAAAATCAAGCACAAAGATTTAAGAGAAAGATAAATCAGAGCGATTCCATGCCTTTCCTGAGAGATTACAAAATCCACCCAAGTTTGCTCCACAGGTCTGTCATATGAACTGACAACTTAATATCTGTAACCAGATTTATTACACCCCACAGCCATTTTATTGTTTCAGAAATCTAGCGTTTTACATGAAAACAGGAGGAGAAAAGTCCACCTCCTTGGCACTTTGGGTTGGATCCATTAAATCTAGGGTGGGCAGAAGATAGATCAGGATCTACAGGTAGTTCTCTCACTGATTTTCAATACATCAACAAGGATTTCTGACTCCCAGTTGTTTAACAGCAACAACAAAAAGACCCCACTTCCCCATGCACACCCCAAATTAGGCTGTTAATATTTCTGATTGGTAGTAAGTAACTCAGATGTAGATTTGTACATGCAGGACATCTTAGTGAAGGTCTTATGGGATGAAGTAAGGACCTGGCTCCAGCCCCTGACCTGGATTGTGTATCTGTCTCCCCCTATTCAGCCACTGTTTCTCATCTGGTTCTGGCTGGTGAACCTTTGACTTTCTAGTAAAGAGCAAAATAGACCCCACAAGCCTGGACTCTGCTCACACCTGTGTTAAATGTTGGATGGTATGAAGACAGCAAGTACTGGTTACTTTGGATCCTATTTTTATTTTTTGAAACACATTTCATGTATATTATAAACATCACCATCACCATTGTCTAAAGCTTATGTATGTCTGTCATATTCTGAACTCAAGGGGATGGATCCAAAGGTTATTTTCTGTGAATGGATGAAGGGTCCTCCATATGTGGAAGGAGCTTGGATCCAGCTGAGGCTGCCATAAATAAACGTTCATGGATGTGATCTTTGTTTATTCCCCCTTTCCCTTGCAGCCCCTCCCCATGCCACCTCCCATACTATTACGGAGAGCCCCCAATACTTTGGAGCAATTTGGAGGGGGGTGCAATGGGCTGCAGGGGGAGGGTCTGCTGAGACTGGAGACTGCCCCACTCTGTGAGCAGAGTTCTGCTCATAGAACTCTGGATCCAACCCAAGGTGTCAAGGAAGTGGAGTTTTCTCCTCCTGTTTTTTTGTAAATTGCTAGGTATTTTAGTTATATTGTGCATTTATATTTTTATGTTATGGTTTTAATGTAATACTGCTTGGATATGTTTCACATGACAAGTGGTGTGGAAATATTTTAATGTAACATGGCTGAAAACAGACAAGCTGGACATACCCCAATTCTCCTACCAAGGACCATTGTCTGAGCCCTTCCCCACCTCATTACTGAGAGAATTATCATATTCTCTTCACCACGTGCAGTATGGTGTATACTTTCATTCTGAGGTAGCCTATTGCCCCACACCCACACCACCGCCAATTGATTGAAAAGCCAAGAGGAAGTTTCCTCTTTTAGTTAAAGATACATTTAAAAGACATCACTGTCCTATAATAAATTATCAACGAAATGTACCTCTGCATGTGCTGTGTATGGAATAGATGGTTGTGCACTGCATGGTGCCTTAATCTTCATGTATACGCTTTCCAAGCCCACTCTGACTTTGGCCAAGTGGCCCTATCCCCTGGTTCTTCCAGTCAGAGAAACTGAGGCACCAGTAATTCAGTATAGCTCTTAAATTCTGTGTTGACTGCCAGTACTTCAGGATGAGTGACCAGAGCTGGATTTAAAGGCAAGCAATAACCTGGGGCACCAGGTTTGGATTCTGGGCTGAGGGGCACCTGTCATGGACTCTCTACCTCACTGAAACAAATAGTGCAAACCATTTATTTTCACTTGTAAAGCTGATAGCCCTGACCTGTGCGGCCAGTTGGCATGATGCCTTTTGTTCCCCTGTGGACACACATCAACGGTAGCAGGAGAGCAACAAAGAGGGTTTCTGCTTCTGTTAACTGCCTGTGGTGCAGGAAGCCCGACTTCTCTTTTTGTGAAGATAGCTTGTAACATTTCAGATTTCCTTTATGGAAGACAGCTCTGTGTAGGCGTTCATTCTCCCTTTGATGCATGGGTGGAACTTTCATTAACGCTAATGGGAATTATGCACACATATGGAGAAAAATATACCACATGGTGATAATGACTTGCATTTATATTATGTCTTCTGTCACAAATCACTCTCAAACTGTTCTTCTGCTAATCTGATTGGAAAGTCTACTTTTTAGCTCTGATACTGCACTCTGAGAGGGATACTATTTTAACATTTGACCAAGAGATCAGCTTTTGTAATCTGTCAACTTGTGTCCATACATCCTCTCTGATTTGTTGGTGGACAACAGCCATTGCATAAATATGAATCCTTAATCCCTTTTATAGCTCTGCAAGATGCCAGGGCAACTATGTTTTTAAGATTCAGGATAGCTTATTTTACAATTATGTAGAATGATTTATCATGTGCCTCTTTTTCAGAATAGCTAATCTAATTCTGCCCCTCTCCTCCCGCTGAAACGTGTGCCTGATACATTTCTTCCTAGATGCAGTTGTTTCCAAATAGCTTTGCAGCTATCCACTTGGCACACAGAATATGTGTACCTTTGCAGGCAGCCATGCTGGTTTGCATCTTGCAATCAGAGACACTAGCAGGCACTCTGGAACCTGTGTGGAAGCGTTCATGTTTAAATACTTTGACAAAACTATTCTGAAGGCCATACAACCCTACATACAGAATGAATGAGTTCTTCAGTGACGTTGAACAGTTTAAGACAAACATACCCATATTCTACTGAGGCTGCAATCCTATACACAGTGGGAATAAATCCCACAGAACCCATTGGAATATACTTCTAAGGAGACATATATAGAATTACACTGTAGATGAAATAATAATAATTCTCCTTCTCCTCCTTCTCCTCCTCCTTCTTCTTCTCCTCCTCCTCCTCCCTACTAATAATTAATAATAATATCCTGCTCTTCTACTACTTGTAGCCAGAGCAGTTTGCAGCAGAACTATACAAGGTAATCACTAAGAAATAATTTTGAAAAGCAAAACCAAAAAGCATATAATACAACCAACACACACACACACATACCCTATCAGCAACAAGACTAACAGATGTTAGACATTAAAACTGGTAGTAAGAAAACTAGGTGTGTTACACATTAAAATCCCATCAAAGACAAGAGTATTTATTTTCCATTTTTGGCAGTAGAGCACAAAGAGGGAATCTTATAGATTTCAATTGGGAGAGCATTCCAGAGTCATGGCACCATCACAGAAAAGTCAGCACAGAAAAGTCAGCATAGGATAGGAAATGCAGCAGGTGGCATGTGAGCCAAAGCTGATAAGGCATATGAGACGGAGCTGATGAAAGACACTCCTGGCCACTGCCGCAACTGCCACTGCCTGAGCATCCAAGGAAAGTGGAACAGGAAGTATCCTGAAGCGACATATCTACACCTTGAGGGGAAATACAACCCCATCCAGCAAAGGTTGAACCACCTCACCTAGATCGCCAGTATTTCATTACTAATAGTACTTCTGTCTTGTCTGGATGATGCTACAGTTTGCTAACCCGTAACCCCTGTTCACTCTGAACTCCAGACACCACACCAGTTCATCACTGCTGCTGCCTCTGGCATCGGCAGGACTATCATTCAGTGACTTGAAACAGATTGTGCATTTATTTATTTATTTGTTTATTTAAACATTATTGAACTGCCTTTCATCATCGCGTAGACTGGCACAGTGTAATTCAAACAATTCAAACACCCCAAACACATCATCATCATCATCATCAACCAAAGAAGGCAGCCAATACAATAAAACAGACAAAACCAGCCAATTAAAATGCTTGGATAAATAAATAGAGTTTGAGCTGGTGCCAGAACAATTGTACTATTGGTGGTAGTTGCACCTCCATGGGGAGAGTATACCACAGTTGGGGCACCATAACCAACATCTTGATTTAGGCTTGGAAGCAAAAAGGCAGCCACTGCAGCTCCTTCAGAATGGGTGTAATATGATTCCACTGTAGCAGTTACAATTCTGGCTGCAGCATTCTGCACTAGCTGAAGCTCCTAGGTTGTTTTCCAGTGTAGCCCCATGTACAACACAGTACAGTAATCCAGTCAGGAGGGGGTCATGAACCACTGTGGCCAGACCCATCCCTGTCATAGCTGGTGAACCAGCCAAGCTGGTAAAAGACATTCCTAGTCACTGAGGCCACCTGGGCCTCAAGTGACAATGCTGGATCAAGACATACCCCCCAAACTACACTCTTGCTCTTTCAGAGGGACTGACTGCAACCCATTTAGAAAAGGCTGCACAGCACAACCAATTCCTGGACATAAGACACACCCATCCACAAGGCCTCCATTTTGTTGAGATTCAGCCTCAGTTTATTGGCCCTCATCCAGCCCATTATGGACTCCAGACTCCAGTTCAGCACCTGCACGGTGCCACCTGACTCTGATGACAAGGAGAGATAGATCTGGGTGTCTTCAGCACATTGATGGCACCTCACTCCAAATCCCATGATGATCTCACTCAGTGGCTTCATATAGACATTAAAGACCATAGGGGATAAGCTGGATCATTGCAGGACCCCACCGCTCAAATGCCATGGTGTCAATCAAATCAATCCCGTCCCTTTACTCCCAACATGCCACTTTCTGAAACTGACTCTCTAGGGAGGAGCAGAACCACCATATCCCCGTGCCTCTGACATCCAACCCACAGAACCTCTCCAGATTCCAGAAGATACCATGGTCAATGCTATCGAAAGCCACAGAGAGGTCAAGGAGTGTCAGTTGTCTCCATTGGAAAGTTGGTTATGATAACTGACAAGGCAGAGACCTTACACACAAAGCTGGTCATTGTGAGTGAATAGCGTAACATGGGGATCTCAAACTCATGTGAAATGCAATGCAAAGGGGAAAAAGGCACCTTTTTCTTTTCACAGAACAGTTGGTAATTCACACAAGTGCACAGCTTCTATGTCACACTGTTCACACATGCAGAACACTTTAATGAGTAGGCTGAGTGCAAATCAACTCATGGTATATTGTCAAAAGAACTCTGAAAGGTATTGCATTTGTAGTTGTGTCATGTGATACGAATGCTTTGTCTGAGCTTTTTTTAAATCTGCAATGACTGAAGTACACAAGCAAGTTACCAGTTGATGGTACAGTGATTGCATGATGATCATGCATGTTTGAGCTGATCCTGAATTTCCCCGTGCATCCTGCAGGATTTTCTCAGCACGTGCTGCTGCATTGAAGCACTGAGCAACTAACAGCAGCAAAAGTACAGAAGCAATTTATATATGGAGTGTGCATGGGACAAGTCCATTGTACCACACTGCTTATCTACAGTGATAATAGCTTATTAATAGCTTCTTAGGATGTAGTTGCATAATAGGTTCTTAGGAGGTAGCAGCTGCATACATTGCCCAGATGGGATTAGCTGCACATCTTTAGTCAGGAATTCACATGGCTCATCCCTAGTCCTTGCACTTGCCACATTAACTCCCCAGCCATTTTTGTGTAGTAGGATGAGCATTTCATCCTGCCATTGTACCAGATCATGCAACTGCAACATTGTTGATACGGTAGGATGGCCCATCCTGCTATGCTATCCCATTGATTAGAAAACAATCTGGAGACATGCATTTTTTCCTTAAACAAAGTCTTTATCTTACCACCTTCTATCCTCTGAAAAACTGTTGCCTGTTCCTAGCCATTTCACGTATTACACAGATGAAAGCCCAAGTTTCTCACCATGTGTACACTCAAGAGGGAGCTGCAACCAATCACATCTCCTCAATTACTATAGTCAGGGCTGACTCCAGAGGACAGCAGTGGCATTTTCCCCAGCGCCCTCAATGTGTCACTTCAGGGCATTGTGGGAAATTACAGTGGGAAAGCCGAAGTGCTCTACAGTGAGACTACATTGTGGGGAATTTAAAATGGTGGCTCACCGACCCAGCTTCCTAGCATGGACTGCCAGAGCAGGCATCAGCACCACTGGGCCCTGCCAGAGTGCAGGAGCCCTGGCAGTTGCCCAAGGATATGAGTTGCTCAAGGTCAGATATACCAGTATAATACACTTGTTTGCATACATGTGTTTTGTGCATTCATGCTTTAGATTTTCAGATGTGTAATAAACACACACTAGCTGTGCATTTAGTATGTGTGACATGTGAAGTGGTCATAAAAGGCTGTGCTACTTTAGCAACTGTTGTACGCACCCCCCACCTCCACACACACATACCTTAAATGCAGTGCCTCTTATGCCCATACTGTTGATTGCCTATAACTATAAAGTCGCTGCCACCAAATTTCTAACTTCTACAATTATGAGGGTAAGGTGAAAAAAGAGAGAGATTAAAACATTTCTTATAATCCATTACAATTATTATTAACAAATAAAACACTCATCAGGATCCTTCTCACAGGGCAGCTGGAGATAGATGGCTGTGTTCGTTCATTCATTCATTCATTCATTCATTCATTCAATTTTTATTTGAATGCCAAAAATGGCACTCAAGGCACTGGGGGGGGGGGAGTGCAGATGGAGCAGGCCCTGAGATCTTCTTCTGAGGTCTTCTTCACCAGCCTCCCTTCCTCTCTTCATTATTCATTCATTCATTTATTTGTAATATTGACTTTCCTATCTCCATAGTCTTTCTTAATCTTACCTCACTTCCAGTTTCATGGTGCATCCCTATTTTATAAAACAAGATGTTTTTAATAACGTGAAACAAAACCCAAAGATCTATCCTGGTGTTCAGAATGATGCTGACACATTTCATGAGACATTTTCTTCTGCTCTTTCCAGCCATTTCTTTTCCTTAAGGGGGTGTCATTATTATGTTCTCTCCCTGCCTGTTAGTGTAATTTTAATTTATCATTAAGCAACACTTTGCTTTTTAACATAAAGAATTCAGTGTGCTTGATGGAGCAGTACTTCATGGAAAGTTAGTTCCTCCACAGCAACAACTGTTTAGAAAAGAGGAGTTTATTAATTTATCAGAGCCTTATGTTCAATTTCAGATTTTTTAGCTTAGGAACTAACAATCAACTGCACCTGTTACCAATTAAAGTATTAATGGCACATCAATCAAAGAAAAATCACTGCAAAAAGAGATTACATAAGCTCTGTACTCATGTCAATTTTTTTGGAAGTCATCCTTTATTTCCCAAAAGAAATTAAATCCATAAACTATCCACGACCAATTCCAGACGTGGCTTTTTTGCTATGATGTTTGTAGAGGTTTAACACCTGAGCCTTGGAGGGCAAGCATTTTGTTTCAATGAAGGAACTGGGTGTCCTGT